>NW_007246639.1:63232-107769 GCF_000164805.1 Carlito syrichta | reverse complement strand
CCCCCCGCCCCTCCGCTCCCCCCGCCCCTCCGCTCCCCCCGGGCTTCTGCCCCTCCCCCTTCTCCCTCCGCCTCTCCCACCCATTGGCTCCTTCTCCTACTCCATTCCTTCTCACCTTTTCCCTGCTACCCGTCGGCGTGAGTATTTTCCCCCCGCTTTCCCCTTTCTCCGTGCGCCGTGCCTCCGCCGTCCCATCCTCCACGCTCGGGAGGCTGCTGCCGCGCTGCCCGCAGCTCCGGCGCCTCCGAGCCTCCCCTGCTCTCTCCCGCTCCTTCGGTTCCGGTTTCTGGTCGTAACTCAGAGCAAACCACAGTACTGCGGAGGAGCCTGGTGTGGTGTGAGCCGTCACGGAACACAGCACGGGCGCCCATCGCTCCTCGGTAATCCTCCCTCCCCCGCCCCCCAGGGTCTGAGCAGGAAAGAAAGCCGGGGAGGAAAACCGGCGCCCGAGCCCGCTCGCGGGGACCGGCTCGCTGAGTGCTCCTGGGGGCGCGGCCGGCTTTCGGGCTGGGGGTCGCTCGCCAGCGGCGGGCATCGCCGCCTGGGACCTGATGCCACGCTCACTCGGAAGGCACAACTCCGCGGCGGCCAGAGGAGGGGTCCATGTCTCCGCCGACACGGCCCAGGGACGCAGGCCCTGGATTCGGTTCGTCCTGTGGAAGTCGGACGAGAAGCCCAGACGTGGGGGGGGCTTGGGGCGGCCCGAAAGACCCGCGCTCACACCACCGCCAGCCCAATTTGAGGAACTACCTGCCACCTGGCTTTCATTAGACTGCCTTAAATAGATACATATAAATATATGGAGAGAGAGACTTCTAGAAATGTCACAAGTTCGGGAGCCCAGCACGCTGGGTTTCGGTGTCTTTCTCATCAGGGCACTGGCATGGAGTGGTGGAGTGAGAAAGGACGGTAGAAAACACTGCCTTTGCTTTTACCACTGAAGGAACTGAGGTCCTGTGACGCTCCCAAGGTCATCAGAGCCTGGCTTCCACGGAAGACTTCACACAGTGGCCAGCAGATGAAAGAATGAGCAAAAATACAAATCTACCCCACTTTGTTAAGCCTGAAAGAGAAAAGTAATTGGGGGAGAACTTCTCTTTTGGGGAAAGACTGATTTCCTGCGTTGAAAATAGTTAATCACCAGTCAAGTTAACATATAAAAAGCCTTTTACATTCAGGTTATTCTTTATTTCTTATGTTACATAAGGTACTGAAGTTAGCCAAGGTTGCTTTTTAGTGTTAAATGGTGCAGCTGCTGCCAACCAGAAGTACATTTACGGTCTGTCAGTAAAGAAAACAAAAACTGCCTGTTGGTAAAAATCTGTTCGAAAATATTTGTCAGTAAATCTGTCACAATATTTCAGCAGAAGTTCTGTTCATTTGTTCCATCCCCCTGCCCTTCTTCATATTTCTCAAAGGTAAACTTAACAGAGAAAAGCAGAAGAGACGTATCTAATGTTTCTGTATGTCGCTTACTCCCTAATTTTAAAAAGGCATGACTAAAATCCCTTACTCCAGCCAGTCCCTTGCATCTGAATGCTACCTACCAAGTAGATTAAGTAAGATCTGCAGGTACTTTTCTCTTTCAGTTACAAATTGTAGGCAGGAAAGAGGGATGCTGAAGAAAACCTCCAATGAAAGTAACAGATGCGAGGAAAAGAAGAAAAAGAGGACAGAAGGAAATCTGATGGGTCCAACCACCAAAGTGCGGTACTACGGCCATAGGTGTCTACTTATAGTTTGGAAAGTTAATGCCCTTAAATGTATTTTCTTAAATCCTTATACTAAAAGTCCTTAAAAATACATGAAGCCAATTCAAAGTCATAACCTAACTAAAATGTTAAGTACTATAGGGTTTGCAGCCTAAAAAATACCTTAAAAATTCTATCCTAAATAATCAGAAATTTTAACAACCATGGACATGTATCAACATAAACCAAAGTCAAATAAATCAAGGCTTTTCAAAGAAACATTAACATTAAAAAAGTGTAATCTTCAGCTACAGGTCACGATACTGGGGTGTGGGGAAAGACTTGGAATCTCGTTTCGTCATAATGAAGACACCAGAAAAAAAATTTGTTTAAGTAAATAATGTCAGTTACTCCTGCATCATCTAAATTTAGGGAGCTTGGAAGTTTAGGACTTTGCTTCTTATTAATATTGCCTACCCATACATAAGTTATTACTTTTATTATATTATTTGTTCTTCTCAAAACATAAAGTATATAGTTTTCTGTGTCAATAGAAACTTGAAAATGGGAACTGGAGGCCAAAATTCTGTGGTTGATAATGCTTATATACCTATGAATAACAAGCATTAAACAGCAGGGAAAAAACAAAGGCTAAGATGGCATCTTTTAAAATTGATCAGGAGTTGTGCCTTCTAGGTAAAAGCTTAAAACACTCATTCTCCCCACCCAAAAGGGGAAATTTTGAGAAAATAAGGAATTTATTCTTTATACACACAAACGTGCAACTATGGGAGAAAAACTGAATAAATATTACCAAACCCTCTCAGATCAACTACTTTTCTTATCTAGAATAAAAAATTTAAGCACTTGTTCTGCTGTACTGGATAATTAAAATCACCTGAAGCTTTGTTCCTCGTTTACTTTGAAAAAATTGCAGACTAAGACTTGTCAGGCATTTTAGGTTTTTAATTTAAATTTTCTTCACAAATTTTAGTTCTTCAACATATACTAATAAAGTATTAGTATGCATGATCTTATTGAGATCAAAGACATGACAGTCATAAAAAAAAGTTACCATTATTCTAGTTCTGCCATTAGTAGTAACACTGCAATATTCAAATATTTCATGTGATGTGACTTCAAAAGAACTTACCCTATGGAAAAGGCTGCACCCCCTGCTGGAAATCTTTGATCATAACAACTTGGGCTTCTCCTCAACCAAGAACATATGAGAAGCCAAATAAAGGACTTTTCCATGCATGACAGAATTGACCATTACTTTTGCCTGTGTGAAACAAGACAGGCTCTTGAAAAACAAACTATCTCAGAATATCACGTTGATTACAGATAAGATACACAAAGTTGACTGTTACTATAAACAATATTTTGACAAGATTTAAGGTAATTGTGAGCATGGGACTAGAACAGGAGGAAAGTAATGCACTGACCTTCCTGGCATTTTGTTTCATAGAGCCTTGTTCTGTTGGTTTTCCAGAATTGTATTTTCAGACTGACATTCCAAAGATGTTATCAAAGTCTAGCTTCAAAATGTCATGCTCATGCAACTCTGGTCCTAGGACATAACTGAAATAATGAAAGCAGCACTCTTATTTTTAAATAATTAGTATTTTATAAAGAGTATTTGTAATGAAGACTCCTTTAAAAGGAAAAACAATTCATTCAGGTCCCACCAGCACAAATACTTTAATTAGACAAAAACCTTCAAGTTATTTCCTCTCACAAAAGGAGGTATTGTTGGGCCATCTGGACCCTCTAGTGAGTTTTTATGAAAGATCACAGCTTGAATTTAATCAACCCCAATAAAGTTAACCCCATAAAGCTAAAAAATAATTGCAAGGGTTGCTAACTGAAGGATTTGAATACTCTCTTTGAGATTGTTACCACTATCATTTGTAAATCATTACAATGGGAAACAAGAACTTGTATTGCTTGACTATTTAACCGGAACATAATTTTTGTCAATTTCTCACTGTCTTTAGACCAAATTTAGATTGTGAATCCATCCAGGTAGGAATAACAAAAGAACATTTGGCCCTATAAAATAATTAGATCATTAGTAGAAAGCTCAACAAATGTTTGATAATAGTAGTATGAAAAACTCTAGGTTTTATGGAATTCTTTGGATTTATTGCTAACATAAGGCTTTAGATTATATTTTGAAGTGCCAGCTGAGATAATAACTTTGAAAAATACAAATCATTTAAAGAAAGTGCTGAATTAGCCTGCTCAAGGTGTTAGATATCCTTCCCAAGTACAACCCACATGTTTCCACATAACATCCCTCTAGTAGGTAAATGTGAGTTACTAATAACAAATAACTATGGGTCTGAAACATCAGAAGACATTCTAAAGAGCTGGTATAGTACAAAGTTTCTGAAACCAACAATAAGGTGGCTGATCACAATCGAGTCTGTCAGTTTTCTCTATTATAAACTACAATAGATGGTAAATCCATGATTCTGCATTTTCTTCAAAAAGCAAAAAATATCAGGCTATTTTTCCAGGTCAATAAAGTTATACATACTTCTAAATACAGATGAACCCTGACTTAAGATGGTCTGACCTTTGATTTTTTGACTCTATGATGGTGCAAAAGGGATAATATTCAGTACAAACTGCACTTTGAGGACCCACATAACCATTCTGTTTTTCGTTTTTAGCATAGTATTCAATACATTACATGAGATAGTCAACATTTTATTATAAAATATGTTTTGTGTTAGAAGACTGTAGGCTAATGTGTTTTATGTACTTTTTTTAAAGCTTATTTTCTGTGTGTGTGTTGCATCAACTTTTAGTTCATCTTTTAAATGTAAATATGTGAGGTACAATTCAGGATTAGGTATACAAATGTTCATTATGCAGGTACCCTTGTTGATGAGGTGTCCACCCCCACCCCACCCCCTGACAGTTTCCCACTACTGCCAATCCCTTTCTAGCATGTTTCAAGGTAGGCTAAGCTAAGCTGCTTGGTAGGTTAGGTATATTAAATGCATTTTCAACTTTGCGATATTTTCAACTTATGATGGATTTATTGAGAAGTAAGTTGAGAAGCATCTGTACTTCTATACTTCTCAAATTGCAATGTGATTTTTTTGATGGATGCATAATTTCTTTAATATGCTTCTATTATATAGAAAGGAATAATAATACTTATCTTCTTTCCCCAACCAGTTTTCTTGCCTCTCCAGCACAGTCCAGAACAGGGCCATATCACATACTTCATTTGTTTCTAGTTCTATTTCTTATAGGAATAGACATTATATAACTAATTTTTTGCCGCAAAGGTATTTACATTAAGTATTCTGAGGTTTTACAAGCATGATAATAGAGTAAACTAACATAGTAAAAATTTGTAAAGAGCTATATGTATCCCATAAGTCAAGTTCTCATAAAATTAAATATAAATGGAAGCAGTTATTTACTTTTTTTTTTTTTTTTTTTGAGTTGGGGTCTCACTGTCACCTAGACTGGAGTGCAGTGGAGCAATCATGGCTCACTGCAGCCTCAACTTCCTGGGCTGAAGGGATTCACCCTCCTCAGCCTCCTGAGTAACTGGAACTACAGACATGCACCACCATGCCTGGCATTTTTTGTTGCCTGAGCAGGTCTCGAACTCCTGGGCCCAAGCAATCCTTCCACCTCAGCTTCCCAAAGTGCTAGGATTACAGGTATGAGCCACTATGCCTGGCCAATTATTTAAAATGATACTTTAGAAGCATATATTTAGAAAAATAGCCTTAATATTATTATGAAAAAAAGTCAGGCTACAAAGAAATAAAGGTAGTATGAATTTTGTAAAATGAAGATGTCCAAGAAAACAAGATGACCGTATTATTGATCAACATGTTAACAGAAATTGCATCTAGATGGTGGGATTATAGCTAATGTTTATTTTCTTCTTGCCTTTCTGTATTTTCTAATTTTCTACAATGGACATATTATTTCTTATACAATAAAAATTTGAATTATAGTGGGAGTAAAAATTGAGAAAAACAAAGAAACAATGTGTAGAGCAGGATATGATAAATTGTCTTGAAGCAACTGAACTGCCTACCACATATATCTCTATTTTATTTTCTTCTCTCTCTTTTCCCCCTGTTACTCCTACTGTAGGTATTACTTTAATCCTTCTTCCATTCTTTTTACTTTTGATTCTCTATCTTCTTTTCCTTCTCTTAATTATCTCTTGGGACTCTTACAGGCCACATTGGGCATTTCCTGGTTTGGTTTGTAGCAACTTCTGATGTAATAGATTTAAATGGTCTAGGCAAACATACTGTTGCCACCACTGAATTGTATTATCCTTAATGACTTTTTAAAAAGTTGTTTCAGACTAAAACATATCAAGCAAAGAACCTACATCTTATATTGAATGACTCTCCTTTTATTTTTAATTATGTAAACGTGCCAACCAGTAACATTGCCCATAACACTGCAAATGGTCTATGGCACAGATTCTGTTTCTAAATTCTTCTACACTATGACTGTGTTGAAAAGCTTTCAGGTAGTTTACTCTAATGTTAATAAAGCTGATCTTTCCATATGTTCTGGGCTTTCCCTTTTGGATACAAGGTTTATGATAAAATGTGTTCCATTTGGATATTTTCTTGCCTGGATTTGGTGACACTTGGGTTACCCTTGAATTCCACACCAGGTAACTGAGGGCTGTTTTTCCTAGTTGGGTCATGTCTCTTGTTAGAGCTCCTTCCCTACTATCCTGCCTCAGCATAGCACAATCAATGAAAAGTTAAAAAGACTTCTACAGTGCAAAAAAATTATATACACAGTTGTCTATAGTGGAAAGACCATTGAACTGGGGATTCAGGAGACTACTTACTATGTGATCCTCAGAAATCACTGAATCTTCTTGAGCCGGTTTCCTCATCCATAAAATGATCCCCTTGCCTTTCTAACATTATATAGTTTGAAGTGATTTCATCCAAAGACTAGGCTTCACTTCTTCCAGATGAACACTTAACACCCACCCATATCTTCCCCCACACCTATGACAAAGCTATTACTTTTAGCTCCCCCACCCCCACTTTTTTTTTGGTCAGAGGCCCTTAATCCATTCCCCCTACAACACACACAGCTTTATCTGGGTGAAACCAGGTAAATTTGTGTCCATCTAAACCCAGTTCCTAAAATCTACATCATTAGGTTTGGATCTCCAGATTTCCCAGAACAAGCCTGTCCTAACCATACTATAAGGTCTGTACCTTCTTTGAAAAAATCGCTCTGCACTTTTTAAGCCCACAATTCTTTAAATTCCAAAATTTTATTCACCACTTTGCCCCCAAGCAGTACAATCCTGAGCATCCAATAACCCACCCTGGGTCTTCATAACCCTGTTCGTAATCTGTTCAGTCCATGTCTTTTTTTTTTTTTGAGTCGCAGTCTCACTCTTTGTCAGGCTAGAGTGCAGTGGCATGCTCACGGTCACTACAGCCTCAACCTGCTGGGCTTAGGCAATCCTTTCTTTTCAGCCTTCCAAATAGCTGGAACTACAGACACATACCACCACGCCCGGCTAGTTTTTGTAATTTATTGTAGCGACAAGGTCTCACCAAGTTGCCCAGGCTGGCCTCAAACTCCCTGGCCCAGGCAATCCTCTTGCCTGGGCCTCCCAAAGTGCTGGGATTACAGGCTGAGCCACTGCACCCGGCCCAGTCCGTGCCTTTTATCCCTTGTGCCCATTTACAGCCAGTCCCATTTCCATCCTAACCCCCAGGCCACCACTGGTCTACTTTTTGTCTCTAGAGATTTGCTTGTTTCAGACATTACATATAAATACAATGTGTGATATTTTGAGTCTAGATTCTTTAACTTAGCATAATATTTTTGAGGTTCATACATGTTTAGCATACTTCAGTAGTTCCTTCATTTTCATTACTGAATAGTATTCCATTGCATGGATATACTACATTTTGTTTGTCTATTTACCAGTTAATTGACATTTTGATTATTTTCACTTTTAGGCTATTATGGATGTTTCTATGAACAACCACATACAAATGTTTGTGTGGACATATGTTTTCATTTCTCTTGGATAGAGACTTATGGGTAGAATTTATAGGTCATGTGGTAAATTTATGTTTAACCTTATAAGAAAATGCCAAACATTTTTCAAAGTGGCTGTAACATTTTATATTCCCACCAGTAATGTATGAGAGTTCTAGTTTCTCCACAATCTAATCAACACTTGCTACTATCTTTTTTTATACTAGTCATTCTATTATAAAATGGTTATGGGTATGAGGTGGTATCTCATTGTAGTTTGAATTCACATTTCCCTGTATTACAAATGATGTTCAACATCGTATGTGCCTACTAGCCATTGGTATCTCTCCTTTGATAAGTTGGCTATTGCAGTGAGTAATATCCTACCTGATCCACTTACTGGGATCTCCATCTCAGTAACATGAGCCTTGATCAGGACTTTTGAGGCATATCAGTCAAAAGTGAGTGACTTCATAGCCTTCTTTTCCTTGGTGCCTAATTAATTTCCAGTTGGTAAGTGTCTTAGAAAATGAGTTAACTCTTTTAAGCCAAGGAAGTGTAATTTTAGAGTAGTTCAAAGTGGTCTTTCATTTGATACCTCAAAATACCACCATGCCTATTAATATTTTGCAGTGCAAAGCATCTTTTTAGCCCCCCCCCAAATCATGTGCCACAGTGACTTAAGGATTAGAAAGAAAAGAGGTTGCTGCCGTTTGGGTACTCACTTCTGATTTACTATGTGTACATCCACAGTGTGGCCTGCGGGTTCATGTTACCCTGGTAAGCATCCCAAGTGTCAACCTAATTCTAATAAAAGAGCTCTAGCTTTGACAGTGTTCTGTATGTTTGCCTTGTAATGGAATACACTGTTGACAATTCTATGAATTTACCTTAGCATAAAACTCTTCAAACTTCTCAGTTATCTCATCAGCTAACTCAACGTAATCAGCTGCCACAATGCACCATTCAGATAAGTATTTTTGGCTAAATCATCACAATAATAGGGATTTGTAAAGATATTTTCTAATCAGATTCCATATGTACATTTGCAACTTAGAAAGAACCCTTGTCTGTCAAACTCTCCTAAGAAATAGAAAATAAATAGCCTGTAAGTTACTAAGAGGAAATGTCCTCATCTGAAAATAAGGAGAGTCTTTAAAGGAGAAACACCTTAGGAATGCTGACAATCTAGAAATCCAGGAACTCTCATCAGTCCCTGTAGTCCTTCTAGGTTGTCCCAAATCTTGTTTAGTTTTAGTTTTAATTTAATTTTGTTGAGAACTCTTATTGTTTAAAAGTGGTATGTATTCAGTATAAGCTGGTTATAGGGCAACTCTTATTAGTTTACTTAGGATTATTTTATATTTGAGATCTTCTTGGGGTTTTATATACTCTAGAAATTCAGTATGATTCCAAATGTATACAAATATTAAAAACATGAAGAGTTAAATAGCCCAGAAGGAAATATATCAAAATATTAACAGTAGCCATCTCTGGGTAATTTTTTTAAAAATAAATTTATCTCATACTTATATGTTCATCTTACATTCTTAGATATACCTTCTTATATGTACCTATACTTTCTTAGAATTTAAGAAAGAGGCTATTTTGTTTAATGCTGCACATGTTAATCATTTCTTCTCACTTAAAACATTCCTTAAAATTACAGTTGATTGATAGAACATAATCAATGTGACTCTGGAATCTTAGAACTTTCTCTTTTGAGACATTCTCTTATTCGACAACTATCAATTTGTTGGGACCCACTATGTTCCAAAGACTGCTAAAGCCAGATGTTTAAAGATGAAAGGCATGATGCCTGCCTGCAACAAGTTCATTTTCATGTCCTAGGATTGGATCTTAACTGAGAAGTGGACCCATAGATTACATCTTTTAGTGAAGAGCAAATAAGTCTTTCAGTTTCTGTGACGCTATAATAGCATCATTTACAATGTCTCATTCTAAACACAACAAGCATGACAAAACAGATAGATGATAGAGTTTTTTGGAGAGTGACAAATTTGAATGGACAATAATTTCTCCTTTATCAAGCTAACCAACTAACTTGTTCAAATTACTTATATGATTATAGTGCTTTTGAAACTCACAATCTGAATGTTAGAAGCACTTTGAATCAACTCTGTTGTTTTTCTCTTCTGTCAGATTTGTAGTCTTGTGGTTTTGTTTTTTGCAGTCTTTAGGTTAGCACCATGCCACCAAATGACATAGAAGCCATTCTGAAACTGAGTGAAGTCTTGTTTTAACTGGCATATAACTGTTTTTATTTGGGTTTCTGTGGAATTTGGAAGTCTGTAACTCATCCAAAATAAGGGCATTCCACAAATTCCATTTTGTAAAAACCATCCCTCCTTCATATACTGTTTCCATTTCTTTCAATGTAACTAAACTTCCAGCAAGATATTCCAAGAAAAGTGATGAAGGGAGGTGTTTTCAGACAAGCAAAACACAGAATTCTTACATAGCAAGTCCTCTTGGTGGTATTAATAATGTAGTAGTAGCAACAGAATCAATAGTAATAGTAGTATAGAAAATAAAAATCATAATATAGTTAAATACTTAAAACATCAACCCTTTTAATTTAATTGAGAAAATTATAGAATTAAAAATATGAATAGCTGTATTCATTGGTTTAATACAAATAATATTCATAATTATTTAGTAATATGTGCTGCTTTTCAAACTGTTTATACAAAAAATACATTTTTCTATGTTGCCAAATTTTTAGCCTAACGTTTTTCTTTTAAATGCAAAAATGTATTTGAACTCTGAGCACTTTAAATGCAAAGAGAAGGCCAAGTGTGGTATCCCAGAGCTTTGGAAGGTAGAAGATCACTTGAGGCCAGGAGTTCTAGACCATTCTGGGCAACATAGCAAGACCCCAGCCTATACAAAAATTTTAAAAACTTAGTTGGATGTGGCAGTAGTCCCAACTACTTAAGAGGCTGAGGAGGAGGGATCGCTTGAGCCCAGGAAGTTGAGGCTGCAGTGACTATGATTGTGCCACTGCACTCCAGCCTAGGTGACAGAGTGAGAACTCTCTCTCACTAAAGAAAAATAAATGAGTAAAAAAGAAACTGAGGGACAGATTCTGCTATAGAGAGAAGGTCTTCCAGAAGACCTTTGCTGTATTTTAATGTAATGTTGCTCCTGTAGCATCATGTTCCCTGAGAAATACAACTAATTGCAGGTCCCCACGTATAGAGCTCAGTCTCTTTTGATGTGCTAGTCAAATTCCTGAACGTTAATGGAGATGAGGCACATACATCAAGGCGAGCATGGAACCCACAGAATATAATAGCAGAGGAGACACTGAGAACATTCTAATTGTGAATGTCCAGTTGGTCTGCTGAATAGTAATAAGGGTTTTATTCTGGGTCGTTGTTTCATCTGGGAAAGACTTGGCATGTTTTTTCCAACCCTGCCTTTGTACAGACTCATGGCAGAAGGTTTTGTTCTAGTGATATGCTGCTCAACATCTCTTCACTGAACACAGTTTGATACAAATACTTCTGAGTGCACTAATTTATGGGAAATGTGCTCCATAAGAACTGAAGTAACTTGAATTTTTTTGCTTGAGAAAAGGAAAACTATTTTAAAGCATATAAAGGATGCAGTGAAGAATGAACAAGAGGAAATGAGCTTACACTGCCATAAAGTTAAAAAGAAGGAAGAATGTCCGGATACTGCTGAGTTTGTTTGTTTGTTTGTTTGTTTGTTTGTTTGTTTGAGACAGGGTATCGCTCTATCGCCCAGGCTGGAGTGCAATGGTGGGATCATAGCTCACTGAAGCTCAGCTGATCCTCTTGCCTCTACTTTGCATGAATACTACTTGACTACAAAGTGGCCTCCCAGCTATTCATTTGCTAAATAGAGATGAGGTCTCACTATGTTGCCCAGCCTGGTCTCAAACTACTGGTCTCAATGATCCTCCTGTCTTAGCCTCCCAAAGTCCTGGTATTACAGGTATGAGCCACAGTGCCTTGACCAGAGTTTAAAAATTTGATTCCATAGGACTTTGGGGGCTTCTCTCTACGGGTGTTTCTCTAGAGACTAGACACGGTGGCTCACGCTTGTAATTACAGCATTTTGGGAGACAAGGCAGGAGGATTGCTTTAGGCCAGGAGTTTGAGACCAGCCTGGACAACATAGTGAAATAATAAAAAATTAGCTGGGCATGGTGATGCATGCCTATAGTCCCAGCTACTCAGGAAGCTGAAGCAGAAAGATCACCCGACCCCAGAAGACCAAGGCTGTGATGAGCCATGATTGTGCCACTGCACTCCAGCCTGGGTAACAGAGTGAGACTCCAACTCAAAAAACAAAACAAAAAAACCCAAGATAGTTAGGTGTGCTACTTGGTAAGTCAGTCACAGTAAAAGACTAGGTATTATTCCTATGATACTTCTCTTGTCAAGTGAAAAATGTTATTAAAATTGATTGTTGCACGTATCTTAACATGCCTATAAAACAAGAAGATAACCGTTCACTCGGTAGGTACTCATGGTAAATAGTGCTCCAGTGGCACATTGTACATACCAATATCAAAGTGTTTATCATATTGTAGCATTTCATTGGATTACTTGGCTGAATCCTTGGTCTCAAACTCATCTTTGCATCTGTACTATTGATCCTCTGTTCCCATATTTAATAATAATAATAATAAATAAATAATACATGAGAGAGCCGGGCTTGATGGTTCAGCCTGTAATCCCGCGCCTTTGGGAGGCTAAGGTGAGTTTCCACATGATATTTTATATTTTGAGAAAATAGGGGACTAATACAAAATAACAAAAAAATCTCACGAATTTCTTTTTTTTGTTTGTTTGTTTTTGTTTTTGTTTTGTTTTTGAGTTCGAGTCTCACTCTGTCGCCCAGACTGGAGTGCAGTGGCCACTCCCAGTCACCACAGCCTCGACCTGCTGGGCTCTGGCGATCCTTCCGCCTCAGCCTTCCAAGTAGCGGAATTACAGGCATGCTCTACCACGCCCAGCTGAATTTTTGATTTATTGTAGAGATGAGGTTTTGCTGCCCAGGCAGGTCTCGAACCCGCAGGCTCAGGCAATCCACTCACCTCAGCCTCCCAAGGCGCAGGATTACCGGCTGAGCCACCGAGCCCGGCTGAATTTCTTATGTTTAAATGAGTGGATTTTTTAAAAATCCCAGTGGCATTTATGTACATTCAAAAAATAGTACCTATGGGACACCATATGTTAAGTGTCCAGACAATGCTTGGCATGCATATTTAAGGGTTCCTAGCAAATGTCAGTTCTCTGGGATCTGGACCAACAGGTTGGAAATAACAACTGGAGCTCAAGAGCACTGGATCTACAGTAACTCCTTGAACACATAAAAAAATACTTCCTTTCTTCTATAAAATAAGATTGGACTATTTGCTCTTTTAGAATCTTTTGAGTTCTAAAACTTATTTGATTAGATCAGGTCCTTTATTTAGCAACCATACATAACTGTATTTAAATGTCATATGTGAATGCAGATGTCAATGTGTGGTAATGTTAATATGTTTTTTATTATAGGGAAGTTGATTCTTACAAAAATTTATCAATATTCCTATACATTTATATTTAGTGACCCCATTATAAATATTCAACATGCCTATCCTTAAACAGTGCTTTATCTTTTGTATTTCATTTAGTCCATGTCTTGGTCCATTTGGGCTGCTATAAGAAAAATACTACAGATTAATTTATAAACAACAGAAATGTATTACTCACAGTTCTAGAGACTGAAAAGTCCAAGACAAAGGTGCCAGTAGATTCAGTGCCAAGTGAGGGCTCATTCCTCATAGATGGCATGTTCTTACTGTGTCCTCACATGGTAGACGAGGAAAACAAGTCCCCTTGAGCCTCTCTTAAAAGGGGAATTAATCCCATTCATGAGGATTCTACCCTCATGACCTAATCACCTCCAGAAGGACTCATTACTTAATTCCATCACATTGGGGAGTAGGTTTCAACATATGACCTTTGTGGGGACACAAACATTCAGGCTATAGCAGTCAGTATATCTTAAAAATTTGGTTTCAACATTTTAATTCTTATATTATAAATGGAAACATTGACGTCTGTCCAGAGGATCACATAGAAGTCAGTGACTGAGCTGAGAACAGTGCTTTCATTAGGAGATGAGTTCTGCAAAGAATGCTGAAAGAATCTGTTTATGCTGTCTTCATAGTAATGAATAAATTATTGAAATAATAACTATAGGTAATTTCCTTCTCTAAAATTAACACTTTTGTAATTACTGATGACTACTAACTCTGTATTTCTAGTTTATGCTATTTGATTATAATTGATTAAAAGATTTTAATGCTGCTGTACTGGGGTTTATATATGTTTTTTAAATGTTGAAGTTGAACTATACCTCAAAATGTTGATTTAATACTAATATTATTATTGCTTATGCAAATAGCATTTGCCAGGAAAAATTTAGAGTAAATGAGTTAGTAAAATTCTAATAAGTGAAATTCTTAGTAAATTTCAATAAATTTTTATACTTTTTAATTTAAAAATATCAACTCACATTTTAATGTTAATGTTTATAGACCTATTTGATGTGTTTACTTTCCTTCAGCAATATGATTCCAGAGTTATTGTTAACATTATTTTACCCTTCTGACCATGTTTTTCCTAAAGTGAATTTATATACAAAACTAACATGACTTTATAACCAAACACACATATATAATATCTAAATGCCAGATACATATCTTCCTTTTCTTAATCATCTTGAACTTTCAGTAGATATTTTAGGTGGCTGTAGGAATAACTTTTATTCCTAGTAGCACCATCATTGTAAAGTCTAATTATAGGAAATCATTTTTTATTTTAAAATCCTGAGAGTCCAGAAATGAACAAATTTCTACTCAGAAACTTGGGACAGCCAATGTTTTCAGAGCAAATGAGCATCCAATATGCTAGGAAGAAGAGTAGCTTTTAATTTTAAGCAACAGATCTACCGTCCAGAATAAACCAGTGCCAGTTTAACAAAAGCTTAGTATGCTTACATTTCACCCAGGTATTTATAAATTACATTAAGAAGCTTAGGAGTCATGTCAAGATAAGATAAGCATGATAAAGTTCCAGGGGTTTAGCTGGCAGTGAAAGGGAGAAAAATATAGCCTAAGACATGAGGAACTTAAACCTAGAAAACTTCCAGAGAGCCAGGAAGTACAGCATTGAGACTTCTGTCACCTCAGCCCTTCTTTCTTTTAATCTGTCCCATTCTTGAATGAAATAGCAAGACTGGGCCACATTGTGGGGCCCTGTAAGAGGTTAGCCCCCTTCACAGTCACTCTGCTGTGTGGAGATAGATGCATCTATGGAAACTGACTCTCTAAACCAGAGGGGCAGGCTTTGCATACTGATTAAGCATTTGCAGATTTAAGGCTGCTGAGCAGTCTCTTCAAGAAGCTTTCCCAGGATTGCTTGGCAGAGTCAGCAGAGGAGGAGCTTCTTCAAAAATATACTAAGTAGGGAATGGTTTGGATACAAACCGGAAAGTGCTGCAATAGATAATTTAGGGTCAGAAGCAACTCGTCAGAAATTCACAGGAGTATAAATAGGCCCTTGATTGGCCATTGCAAGATGAAGAGGACATCAAATGGGATTCTAGACACAGACACAAATAAAACTTTTCAACTTTAGTTGAGAAGCACTACTGTAGTTTTCAAGTCTAAAAGAAAACAAGTTCAGAAATTAATTTTGGCTTTATATAATCACACAGGAAGTCATTAAATGAAACAAGACAAACTGCATGTTCAGAAATTAATTTCTATGCTAATCTTGAACCCTAAGTTTTTGCTAATCCTGTTTCAGTTTAATATCATCTTTACAACAGCACACACACTTAACTATGCTTTTCAAATGCCACTGTTTAGCAGTTTTCACAGCATATTTAGTCCTGATACAGGTCAAATCATTCCTATAATCATTCTACCTTTTTTTTTTTAAAGGGATAATTGAACCTAAACCCAATCACACACAAATCTTGGAATGCTTCTTGGCATGAATGCCCCAGAAAAATTCAAATATATATATCAGTTTGGCCCAGTCCAGTTGATCAGAGGACCTTGCAGCAAAACTCTGGAACTTCTTCTAGGGGCTGAGTAAGAATCCAGCAAATTACCAAATGACAGATGGACAATTGCTGTCATCCATCTTTTTAAAATAATAAAAAGGCAGAAGAAAGGAACTTAGTAGGAATCATTTGTTTTTGTTTTTTTGAGTCGGGGTCTCACTCTGTCACCCAGGTTGGAATGCAGTGGCAGGATCACGGCTCCCCACAGTCTCAATATCTGGGGCTCGGGCAATCCTTCCACCTCAGCCTCTGAAGTGGAACAACCACAAAATCACACAGTAGTCATTTTACAAAGTAATGGTTATCCCCCTCCTCTACCCAAAGACTTTAACAAGTGTAAGGCAGGAATCATTTGGACAGACAGATGAGCTGAGATTACACTAGACTATACCTTTAATATGGACTCAGAAAGCAGACAGGAACCTCTCAACCATCCCTCTTCCCCTAGACTGAAATAAGCTTATGTCATCTAAGAAAGAACAGTTTGTGCAATTGGTCATTCAGTCCATCGTTCATTTATCCATTCATTCAACCAACCTTTACTGAGTGCTAGATATTGTGCTTGGTGCTGGAGCTATGAAGATAAAGGAAATCCCCTGGCCTTGTTGTTTAAAGCGAGAGACAAACAGGAGAATAATATCAAGCTATAGTGGTAATTATAACAGAACACTCATCACTATAAGTGAAGGTGTATTGAGGAAGGTATCCATGAGGAAGTGACGACTAACCAGAATCTGAAGGAGAAAGAGCTGTCATAGTGAACAGAGCAAGGAAATGCCAAGGAATGGGCACTTGTGCAGAGGGAATGGAGAGGGGGGAGTTTTTAGTTTTTATTTAATTTGAGTTCATTTCATTCTGTTCTCATCCATCTTTTTAAAATAAAAGTAAAAAGGCAGAAGAAAGGAACTTAGTAGGAATCATTTGTTTTTGTTTTTTGGAGTTGGGGTCTCACTCTGTCACCCACGTTGGAATGCTATGGCACGATCATGGCTCACCACAGCCTCAATCTCTTGGGCTCAGGCAATCCTTCCACCTCAGCCTCTGAAGTAGCTGGGACTACAGGCACGTACAACTGTGACTGGCTAATTTTTTTTATTTTTCACAGAGACGTCTCACTATGTTATGCAGGCTGGTCTTGAACACCCAGGCCCAAGCAATCCTTCCACCTTAGCCTCCCTAAGTGCTAGGATTACAGGTGTGAGCCACCATGTCCAGTCAATAGGAATCATTTGGAAAGACAGATGAACTGTGATTACAGTAGACTGCAGTTCGTAGTTTTATTGCTTAAGGCTAGAGAAAGGAGTAAATGATCTCTAGGGATCCCCTTTCTGGTTTTTGAAGCTATAGCACAGGCTTAACAATAAAAATGATAAAGAAGGTCAATTTTCATTTGTGACCATAGCTGACAGGATAGGTGGGGAATGGTGCAGGAAGAATATAGAAGGTAGTCCAAGAGGCATGGCCAAATGGCCCATAATTTAAGTCTTCATTCAATATTTTCCCCAAACTCTATGGCCCTGGTTCCTCAATCCACTTTGAACATTATTTATAACTTCCCATATGAGAGGCTGTGATATATCCCCATTCTTAGAAATCTCCATGACCATTTAAAAACATAATGCAAAACATGACCCATATAGTTGTAGCCTAAATTTCTCATCTTTTCAATACTTAAAAATTCAGAATTCTTAAACGCCTCTCTTTCTCAAATAGGAAATAATGGAAGCATTTGGTTACAAAAATAATAACCTAGAAAATGTACATTAAATTTAGCAGTAATCATATTGTAGGACTTCAATAGAACTGGATTGCAATTGTCTAATCTACTGAGCAGTACTTCATTCTATTTTTGCCTGCCCCTTCAAACCCATGCTGTGGAATAATATTTTAAGGGACCACTCCGTTAAAATAGTTAAACTTTCCTTGAATGTGGTATAAGATAGAATAAATATGAAATTAAAATTGAACTCAACTTTTAAAAAATGTTGTCATGATTAAAAACTCAAATACTAACACATGATTCAAACTTACTAGTTAAATTGACAAAAGTGGCACAATCTTTCCTTTGTCTCCCTTCTGTTTATTTTTATTTTTTATTTTTTGAGTCAGGGTTTTCCTTTTGTCACCCTGGCTGGAGTGCTGTGGCAAGATCATGGCTTACTGTAGTCCTGGGCTCAAGAGATCCTTCCACCTCAGCCTCTTCAGTAGCTGGGACTATAGGCGTGCACCACCATGTCAGGCTAATTTTTTTTTTTTTTAATTTTTACAATCTTTTTGTAGAGATGAGGTCTCGCTATATTGTACAAATTGGTCTCAAACTCTTGGGCTCAAGCAATCCTTCCACCTTGGCCTCCCAAAGTGCTAGGATTACAGGCATAAGTCACCTGTTTGGCCTCCCTTCTGTTTAAGAAGCAAAAGCTTCTTCATGATATTTCAACATATTTGAAGGATCAGTTAAACCAGAGCAGAATTCCAGCCGCATATAAAACAGAACAATAACAACAAAGAACTATTATTACAAAGTATTGCAATGTATTGTCCTAAGTGGCACTCAGAAAATGGTATGCCACTTACCATGGCAATTGCACTTCTAGGACTCTATTCTGTGGAAAGATAAATATAGATAAGGATATCCATTGCCACACCATTTATATTAGTGAAGAAGGGAAAACAAACTTATTCTAATTAAAAGAGAAATGATTAAATATGTTAGAACTGTATGGAATACTATGCAACTATTAGAATTGAATAAGGTCTATTTATATGCACTAACATGAAAATACCTATAAGACATTATTAGGTGAAAAAAGCATGTTGCTTAATAATATACATAGCTGGATACCAGTTATGCGAACAAATACATGTGTGTATACATATATCTATAAATTTAATAAATGGAAAAAGGTTTGGAAGGATGGAAACCTGTGAAGAAAAGTGGGTGGAGCACAAGGGAAGAGGATAAAGAGATGGCAAAGAGGAATTTTTTTGCTTCCTTATACTGTTTACATTTTTCTGAGTAAAACTTTTAAAATTAAAAAACAAACAAACCAGTATGCATCAATTGTTAATCAGCAAAAAAGAACAAAAAGAACAAAAAGCCTAAAATAAAGAGATTTAGGCTCAGGGCTTCCCCCCCACCAAACTCCCCTCTCTCCTTCTCCCCCCACCCCACACACAGTAGGAGGTGAACAGCAGGGGAGCCAGCAAAGTTTCAACTGTATTTACAGCCTCTCTCCATCATCACTTGCATTACCACCTGAGCTCCATCTCCTGTCAGATTAGCACTGGAAAGCCTGCTTCCATTTCCAACACCCTATCTTTGTGAAGCAGGGTTTTCTGCAGTGACAGCAGCCAAAAGGAGATTACAGAGCAGACTGGATATAAGCAACACACTTTAGGTGTCACTGTCTCCCATCACCCCCAGGTGGGAACATCTAGTTGCAGGAATACAAGCTCAGGACTCCCACTAATTCTGTATTATGGAGAGTTGTATAATTATTTTGTTATGTATTACAATGTCATAATAATAGAAATAAAGTGCTCAATAAATGTAATGCACTTGAATCATCCTGAAACCATACCCTCCCACTCCCATCCCCGGTCTGCAGAAGAATTATCTTCCACAAAACTAGTCCCTGATGCCAAAAAGGTCAGGGACTGATGAATTAGGGCCCATAGCACACACTAGGGAAGAGGTACTAGAAGTCTGTTTGAAAAGACAGAAAACCATCTTGGAACAGCTTCTTGTTTTTTTCTTGATGTCAGAAAAGGCGTCTTTTGTTTTTTGTTTTTGTAGTCACCCAGATTGGAGTGCAGTGGCATGACCGTGTCTCACTGCAGCCTTGACCTCCCAGTTCAAGGGATCTACTCACCCTCCTGGGCCTCCGAGTATCTGGAACTATAGGTATGTGATACCACATCAGCAAATTTTTAATTTTTATTTTGTAAAGATGAGGTCATGCTATACTGCCCAGGCTGGTCTTAAACTCCTGGTCTCAAGCTATCCTCCCACCTCAGCCTTCCAAAATTCTGGGATTACAGGTGTGAGCCACAGTGCTTGGCCCAGACAAGGTATTTTTAAACACTGAATTATGTAATCCAGAAGCATAACATCTCTGATTGGTATGCATTGCAACTTTATACTATACAGATTGTATCATTTTGTAATATATGTCAAGCATGTCACTAAAAAGGCATAAAACACATGCATTTTACCTGTGATAAATCACATTGACTAGGTCACAGAACAAGTAGATTGCATATAGCAGAGTTTTCTGAGTACCATAGAAGAACCCTGAAACATGGTGACACTCTTCTCATTTTGCTGACATAAATGACACATGCCATCAAAAAATTATGACTCCATCTTACATTTGTTACATTTTGACAATCACTTTTCATTCAATAATGTTTGTTCATGAATATTAGCACAAAACAAAAGGAGACATATAACAGGTTACTTTTTCATTCAAAACTATGAAGGCGTATTCAACTATGTATTTTATAATACTGTTAATTTCTCAGAACCAATGTGATGAAACATAAATAACTACAACATAACTTATATAGGAATTTTTGTTCCATGGTAACCCATTTTACCTAATACTTAATTTCCTCCTTTTCTCTCTCTCTCCTCTGTTTTTTTTTTTCCTTTCTCCCCCCTCATCCTTTTTTCCTGTCTGTCTGCCTTCCATAAATATGTATCAAATACCTATTATATATCAAGCAGTGTGCTGGGTGCTAGGAATACAAAGATGAATATGACATATCCCTACTTTGGATGAATTTACATTGTAGTAGGGTAGACTCATATGTAAACACGTACATCTGAATAAAACATGGTGTCATAAACAAAATCCTGTTGAGAAAGAGAATAACATTTATTGGGCATCTACTACATGCCATCCACCATTTGAGATGTTTTATGTATACTATTCATTTAATCTTCATATTGTCACATAGGTGTTTTTATCTTCTTTTTTCAAATGAGGAACTTGAATTTTAAAAAAATCAAATAGTGTCAAAAAAATTTAAACCATCTAAGAAGTAACCAACCATGCTATTAGGATAGTAAATTATAAACTTGTCAATACTTGCTCCTGAACTAGAACCAAAACATTTTGCTACTCACTGCCAAAACTCACTTTTAGACAGACAGAAAAGGGCTGCAATCATTCATTACAATAAAACACAGTGTTTGTTTTTAATAACTGAGTTTTGAATTTCACGTGTAAGAAAGACAATGGTATCATTTTATTAACAATTAATTCATGGCCAGGCATGCTGGCTCATGCCTGTAATCCCAGTACTTTGGGAGGCCAGAGTGGGAGGATTGCTTGAGCCCAGGAGTTCAAAATCAGCTTAGGCAATATAGTGAAACCTTGTTTATACGACAAGTCAAAAAATTGGCACACATCTATAGTCCCAGCTACTCGGGAAACTGAGATAAGAGATGTCTTGAGCCCAGGAGGTTGAGGCTGCAGTAAGCTGTAATCACACCACTGCACTCCAACCTGGGTGACAGAGCAAGTAAGACCCCAACTCAGGCAACAACAACAACAACAACCCAATTAATTCAGTATATAAATGAATTGATAATTGGATAACTGCATTTTCCTGAAACAATCATTAATACTCTGTACAGAAAATGGAGAACTCTAGAAATACTATCAAATGACTTACGTTTTACCAAAGTTCTTAAAGTTCACAGTTTGTATGAACCTATAAAATAGGAGATAATGTTTCTTCTCTTTTGGGGGGTAGTATTGATACAGTTTCTATAGCCAAGAAGTATCCAGAGGCCTTAAGTCCCTGTAATTTTTTGCATATTATATCTTATAAGATTTTTTCTTGGGGGGGTGGGTATTTTATAGCTGGTAAAACTGAAGATCTAAGAGTATTAAGTAAAGAGTGAAAGAAAGAACAGTTGGGAGGTGGAGTCAGGAGGATTGTCTGAGCTCAGTGGTTCGAGATCAGCCTGAGCAACATAGCAAGACCTCATCTCTACAATAAATTAAAAAAAAAAAAATCAGCCGGGCATGGTGGTGCATGCCTGTGGTTCCACCTACTTGGAAGGATGAGGCAGAAGGATCAGGTCGAGGCTGCTGTGGCTGTGAACATGCCACTGCACTCCAGCCTGGGTGACAGAGGGAGACTCTGACTCAATAAATAAATAAATAAACAAACAAACAAATAAGAACAGTTAATGAGCCTTCCTCATAAATATGACACAGGTTAACATTTTTTTCTTTTCTTTGTTAATATAGATGAAAAGTAGCTTGCCTGCTTCCTTCTTTCCTTCCAACAGACATATAGGAAGTATCTGCTATGTTCTGGGCTTTGTGCTAGATACTGTGTATAAAAAACTGAAGAGGCTCATAGTGTTGAAGATAGGCCTATAAAGAGATTATTATATTAATAGTAGAGAGACTATTATGCAGTCACCACAGTTACATGCTTTAGATACTGTACTATGTGCTTTACCTGGATGATTTAATTTCATACTTAAAACAATTGTGTCAAGTAGGTACTAATGTTATCTCCATCCTAAAAATGAAGACAATAAAGCTAATAGAAGTTAAGTTCTTGCACAATGTCACACATCCAGAAAGTGGCATTGCCAGGTACGTTTGTATTTTAACTATCAGAATGCTGCTGACATAGAGCTATTAGGTTGATGCATAAGTTCGTAGCATCTGTTTTTGGCACAGCAGCACTGCGGTGTTGGAAGTTTATCATTTGCCGTTTGAAGTGACCGTGTTGTGCTTGTGAATACACCTTGCATTTTACAGATCTGACGTAAAAGCTAGTGCTATTTGTGGGCTAAAGAAGATTATCAAGTGGGGAAAAAAAAGTACACTTCCAACATATTTTTCTGTTTGACTTTTAACAGAAGAGTAAAGACAGCAGAGGTGGCTCAAGATATTTGTGTGTGTCAGGGAGAATGCCGTCAGGGAAAGCATGGCAAGAAAATGGTTTTGTTGTTTCAAAGAGGGCCACTTTGACCTGAGTGCTTCTCCACGTTCAGAAAGATCATTGGGCTTTGATGAAGACTGTTTGAATGCTTTAATCCACAATGATCCACGTCAGTCAACCTGAGAATTGGCAAATGTGATGAAATGTGACAAGTCAACCATCATGGGACATTTGCATTCATGACCAAATGAAAACGCTACGAATTTGTGCAGCAGCCTGATATAAACAAAGAGCCATAGAAGCCAGAAAGGCCTGAAAGGCGGGACTAATTTGGCTTCAGGCAGTCCGAAGGTGCTTTATTTAAGCTTTACCTTGAAAGAAGAAATAGGCCGGGCTCGGTGGCTCAAGCCTGTAAACCCAGCGTTTTGGGAGGCCGAGGTGAGAGGATTGCCTGAGCCCACGGGTTCGAGAACAGCCTGGACAACTTGGAGAGCCCTCATCTCTAAAAAAAGAAAAAAAATTAGCTGGGTGTGGTAGCGTGCGCCTGTAGTTCTGGCTACTTGGAAGGCTGAGACAGAAGGATCACCTGAACCCAGCAGGTTGACGCTGGGGTGGTCGTGAGCAAGCTGCTGCGCTCCAGCCTGGGCAACAGAGTGAGACTCCAACTCAAAAAAAAAAAAAGAAAAAGAAGAAGAAATAGATATTCACTGGGTAGAGAAGAGTGGAAGAGCATTCAAGGGGACAAAAGAAAAATATGCTAAAGCACAGAGCTGTAAAAGGGGATGGCAAAGTTAACCAAACTGTTCAGGATCAGCAAGAAATCTGCAAAATCAGCAAGACCAGATGAGGAAGATTTACATGCTTCAACAAGAAGCTTAGACTTTATCTTGTAGGCAGCAGGAAACTAAGATGTGAGTAGAAGAAAAAAGGTGTGTGTGTGTGTGTTTGTGTGTGTGTGTGTGTGTGTGTGTGTGTGTGTGTGTGTGTGTGTGTGTGTAGTGTGTAAAGTAATGTTTGTGGCAATGTAGAGAGCATACTGGCATACAAAGTCTACCTGTAGCTGCCGTAATCTAGGAGAGAAAGAAAGGGCTGTCCTGAGATTCTAGTTCTGGGGACGTATAGGTATTCAGGCAGCCTATTCTGTGCAGGATGTCTGAGGGGGGAAGTAAAACCAGGTAATAAGAGAAGTAATTATGTTCACACCTTATACATACCATGTTATTGTGCTAAGCATTTTTACATATAGGATTTCCATTGATCCTAACAACAACCCGGAGAAGTTACCTATTTTTCAGAGGAGAAATCTTATTAGAAAGTTATCTAAGATCATATGTGCCATATCACTAACAGAGCTGGAATCCAAACCACCCAAGTCTGTTTTCCTCCAAACTCCATGGCCTTTCCATGGAGGACATGTTCAAGGACACTACAATTTAATGATTCCATTCATTCCAGTTTGCCCTCTCTGAATTTAAATAAAGTGCTTTCAAAAGTCAAAGTATTAAAGCAGCAAACAGACATGATAAAATAAGGGTCACAGAGCAGATCTATAAAATGCAGGACTAGTTAGAGCTTTTTTAGAAAATATGCTCTATACTTCACCTTTGTTGGCGTACTGCCACTCTCCTAAAAGGAAAATTTCTTTTATGCCATTTGCATTTGTGGTTTTGGAAACTTCCCAGAAAACCATGATTTGAATAAAAGGATGTGGTACTAGGGCAAAAACTACACTAAGTTTTACCTAGCAACCCAACTCCCATAATCAAGATTATTACCAAAATGATTTTGAATAGGCGTTGTGCATTTATATGTATAAACACACACAAGCATGTGCATGCACACACATACACACAGTTTCTGTTTAGGGAAGCATGCTAGCCTACTGCCCTTAGGACCTTAATTTGCCCTTAATTTGCAAGATTACATTCCTTGTGACAAATGTCCTTGATACCATATTATGTCAAGTTTCACACTGTTGTGGTAAAATGCCATTACACTTTTATTATTACTTATTAAGATTTGCAAATAGGTTGGAAAATACAATCCACATGGTTTAAGTGCTATATAAATGTTAGTTGTGGCTGGGTGTGGTGGCTCACATCTGTTATCCCAGCATTTAGGGAGGCCAAGGTGGGAGGACTACAGGAGACCAGGAGTTCAAGACCAGCCTGGGCAACATAGTGTGACCTTGTCTCTACAAAATAGAAAAAAAATTAGTTTTATGTGGTGGCACCCACCTGTAGACCCAGCTACTCAGAAAGCTGAGATGGAAGGATCACCTGAGCCCAGTAGGTCAAGTCTGCAGTGAGCCATGATCATGCCACTGTACTCTAGCCTGGACAACAGAATGTGAACCCCCCAAAGTTAGTTAGTACTGTTGCTGTTTTTGTTCTCCATCATCTCATTATTGTTGTTATTATTTTTTAAATGCATCAGGATTAATACTATTAGGGGTAGACCCTGAGATCTCGTTTGGTGGGTCTTGTAGTAGCAGGAACCTCATATGCCTTTGCTCAAAGAAATGTCTTCTTTTATCTGAAAAGGGCATTCTCTTCAGATAATCAGACTGGCTCAACCAAGCCGGTGATCATTCCTTGATTTGATTTCCCTTTTTCATTCTCTCCCACCTTCTTCCTTTTTTTGAACAAACATCTTTTAACCCTGATGTTTAATTAACCCATTATTCAACAAGTATTTATTGAGTGCCTATTCTGACCAGACCCAGTTCCAAGTGCAGTGAATAAGCGGTCAAAAAGACCTGCCCTCCTAACCCCAGTAAGAATGGCCATCATTAATAAAAACAAACAACAACAGATGATGACAAGGATGCAGAGAAAAAGGAATGCTTCTACACTGCTGGTGGGAATGGAAACTAGTTCAACCTCTATAGAAAACAGTGTGGCGATTTCTAAAAGAACTAGAAAGTGACCTTCCATACAACCCAGCAATACCCTACTGGAATATACCCAGAGGAACTCATATCATTCTACAAAAAAAAAAAACCTGTACACGCATGCTTATTGCAGCACTATTCACAGTAGCAAAAACATGGAACCAACTGTGCTGCCCATCAAAATTGGACTGGATTAAAAAAAATGTGGTACCTATACATGATGGAATATCATACAGCCATAAAGAACAACAAACATATGGACTTTGCAGCAATTTAGAGTCTATCATACTCAGTGATCTATCACAGAAACAAAGAACTGTTCTTACTCATAAGTGGACCTTAAGCATTTATCAAAATACTGTAAGAAAGGGATTGACAGTAGTGGGACACTGCCAGGGGCGGTGTGGGGGGGAGGACATAACATCAGTAAGGGTACCAGATCTCAAACCAGGCAAAATGGGGACCAAAGAGAGGCCCAAACTTTACCGGTATGATGTTGTCCACTTGTATACCTAATTCTGAATTGTACCCTACATCTTTAAAAAAAAAACAAAGAACAGCCGTGCTCGGTGGCTCAGTCTGTAATCCCACGCCTTTGGGAGGCTGAGGTGAGTAGACTGCCTGAGTTCGTGGGTTCGAGACCCGCCTGGACAGCAAGACCTCATCTCTACAATAAATTAAAAAGAAAAAATCAGCCTGGCATGGTAGCACGCGCCTGTAATTCTGGCTACTCAGAAGGCTGAGGCAGAGGGATCACCGGAGCCCAGCAGGTCAAGGCTGCGGTGGCTGGGAGCGGCCACTGCACTCCAGTCTGGGCGACCGAGTGAGACTCCAACACACACACACAAAAAAAAAACATAAAAAAAAAAAAAGACCTGCCTTCACAAAGCTACCATT
Organism: Carlito syrichta; assembly: GCF_000164805.1. Taxonomy (NCBI): domain Eukaryota; kingdom Metazoa; phylum Chordata; class Mammalia; order Primates; family Tarsiidae; genus Carlito; species Carlito syrichta. The sequence continues at coordinate 81,231 of NW_007246639.1, read as the reverse complement.
CTAGTGGATCAGTCGGGCCACACATTGAAGTGTTAGTCAACCCCTGGACCAGCGTCAGACACCCTTCCAGGACCCAAGACTGGCAACAGGCAAAGAGTGGGAGAGGGAAAGACCAGACCTCCAGATAGGCACGGCTCCCCACCTGCACTCTCCTGCTGGAGTCTGGCTACACCAGGACAGTTAAGAAAAATTTCCTCTCATGCTACACTCACCTTTTTGTGATCCTCTGGGTTGCTACTGCCTCTGGAGTCTCACAATTCTTGCAGGTGTGTTGCGGTTCTTTCTTTCCAGCCGGTAGATGCCTGATACCAAGTACCTGGGGCACAAAAGATTTACATGAGGAAAAACCGAGAGATCTGAAGGAACTGAGGGCATTTTACATGAAAATCAAGACTTTTGACTACAGGCCTGGCACAGGCACCTTCTCATTAGGTTAGGGCCCAGACTGAATAGCTCTGCAGTCTAGGAATCCATCCACACACAGTCCACCTCTGCTGAGCTAGAAACCCATGTCAGCAATGCCCGAAGGGCATGACCAGAGAGACTGAATTTGACCTACTTCATCCTCAGGCTCCTTGGTAGGATTTTAATGAGTTTCATTAAGCCAGATCTTCTCAGTTCCCCTAAAAAGTAAGGAAGGAAACAAGATTCAAAATGAGAAATATCCTTTTCTTATGCAATGCTGACTAAAATCACTGTTTTTAAATGAGGACATTTCATCATAAGAACAGGAACAGAAACTATCTGAAAAACAGGTAAATTAAACTCAGAAAACCCAAAAATGTTATTTTGGCCAGTGATTCAGCCTGTTTCTCTCAAATCAAACCTTTTACTAAAAGTAATAACATATGAAGAAAATGGATATTTTGAGTTGCGTTTCCTATTTTTGCTTTCCTCTTGGTGGAAACTAATGACTAATGGACAGTGGAATGGCCAACAGGTAAGCAGAAAGCCACAGAGGAGAAGTGGTGGAGTAAAGGATGGGAATGATCCATAAATGGTAGCTAGGTCAGAAACAATGTAGAACTCAGTGTATTTCCACTTTACAAGGTAAGGGAAGAGGCATGGAAAATACTAGTTACATTAGCTTAGGTAATGACAGTGATTATTAGTTGCATGCCTTTAGTAGGCCAGACCCAGAACCTACATGGTATTTTAAATCCCTTATCTCTCAGCAATCCTGCAAGGGTGGCATTATTGTTATTTTAAAGAAGAAACATTGGTCGGGCTCGGTGGCTCAGCCTGTAATACCATGCTTTGGGAGGCCGAGGTGAGTGGATTGCCCAAGCCCGCGGGTTCGAGACCCGCCTGGTGCAACTTGGCATAGACCTCATCTCTACAATAAATCAAAAATTAGCCGGGTGTGATAGCACGCTCCTGTAGTTCCAGCTACTTGGAAGGCTGAGGTGGAGGGATCGCCAGTGCCCAGTAGGTCAAGGCTGCAGTGGTCGGGAGCGCTGCCCAGTAGGTCAAGGGAGTGGTCGGGTGAGAGTGAGACTCCAACTCAAAGTAAATAAATAAATAAATAAAGAAGAAACATTGAAGGCTCAGAGTGTTCAGTCACTTGCCCAGGTCCACATAGTGTGGTAGTGGATCCTGGACTGGAACCAAAACTCAGTGCCCTTCCCTTTCACCACAGGATATTCATTATGAGAGCAGGGACAGAAACGATCTAAAAAGTAGGTAAATAAAACTCACAGAAAACTAAAAAATGTTTTGGCCAGTGATTCAGCCTTTTCCCCCTCAAATCCCTTCTCTATACCACTCCTTAGAAGCTACTGCAAAACAGCATATATTCTTCTAATGAGAATATATTATGTTAGTACACCGATTTAAAACATATTAAAAACCATTCTAGAGAAACACGTATGATGCCCTATGGAATGTAAACCTTAGTGTACATAAAACTTACGTAGACAGCTTATTTAAATTGTATATTCCTAGGTCCCACTCCTAAAGACTGAGACTCATAGGTCTGGGGAAGAATCTAAGAATCTACATTTTTAACAGACAACCAAGTGATCCTTGAGAAACAGTGTCATAGACCTTACCCCAAATTGCCAATTCTTAACTTTCCTTGCCTCAGAATCTCCATTCTAAGCTATATTGAGCTTTACCAATGAGATAAGTCTGCTGTAGCTGGAAAAAAAATAGAACACTTGTGGTAAAATGCCCAGTATTCTAGGTAAAACTCTGTTGCTAAAAAGTTTGAGTTGGAGTCTCATGCTGTCACCCCGGCTACAGTGCAGTGGCAAGCTCATAGCCACTGCGGCCTCGACCTCTGGGCTCGGGTGATCCTTCTGCCTCAGTTTTCCAAGTAGCTGGAACTACAGGTGTGTGCCACCACATCCGACTAAATTTTCTTGATTTATTATAGAGGCGAGGTCTCACCAAGTTTCCCAGGCTGGTCTCGAACACCTGGGCTCAGGCAATCCTCTCACCTCAGCCTCCCAAAGTGCTGGAATTACAGGTGTGAGCCATCAAACCTGGTAAATAATTCCTTTAAAAGTTGTGGGACTTTGCTTCCTCACATGTTAAATGCAGAGTTTCACACTTCTATGATTTGATTTAGCTTAAGAAAGCCAAATGTCTAAATGATAATAATCTACAGAGCCTACTAAACATCTCAATGGTGAAAGATAAGGAGCAGAGTCTACTTTTTTTTTTATACATTTGTGATATCGACAAAGTACTTCCAAATATCATGGGTTTAGGGGAAGGAAATGGGAATACAAAGATGGAAGCAGATGCAATTTAAATTATATCGTTAAGGCAATTCAGCTGTTTGCTTCATCATTGATTTCCTTAATCAGGATGTAGTATCTGTAGCTAAGAATGTTTTAAATATATATTATTTATCCTAGAAATCAAGTTACTACACAATCATTCATTCTGATTTTCAATAGCCTCTTGAAATCCAAAGCTATTTTGAGTTTGCTTTTAAAAAACTAAGGATACTCCTTGATTTACATTGACACATTATTGAATATTAAAAACACAGGTTAAGAATAGTTGATTTATATCTTAAATAAAAACACTCACAGTATGACATATTGGATGGTTAATGTCCATGGAGACAAGCTTAGTGAAATGAAGTACACAGATGAAGTTACAAGTTACAAAGGAAAAGAAAGGACCCTGGTGCAAAACTATGCTGTTCTAACTCTATTAAGAAAATCACAAAGCAAACTTGTTGCACTTTCAGAAAATTGTGCTTGTGTTTACCTCCTTTGAAATATTCTTCTTTGCTCTGTGACTTATTAACACTTTCCCTGGAGGCACTAATTTGCTTGTTCAAACACTTATTTAGCAGCAGAATTTGGTTGCAGAAAGAGACAATGAAAAGATATATTGTTACATGGGAAATCTGAATCACCAGAAACAATTCATTCAATTATGAACTAAGTTGAGATACACTACTCATAGCAATGTTCAGGGAGACATTAATTTCACATTTAGATAGTGTATAATATTTTCTCCAACATTTTGCAGTATAATTTAACAGCTCTTATTTAAAAAGAAACTTTTCAACTCAGTTGATACCAGTTTTATCTCCAAAGCTTTCAATTACATCACATTCCCAAAAGCATCTTATTAAGTAAACTCAATACATTCATAATCTTGCATAGTCTATATAGCATACTGGATTCATTTAGGAAAGTGCACTGAGATTATTTTGCATGTATCATAAGGATAAATATGTTTTTTCTATGTATTTTCTGGCTATTTCCTTAGCAAGATCTTGGAGAGTTCATAAATTGATTTTGACTTCTTCAGCTTATGATTTTGCAGCATCCAAGAAAGATAAAATGTTTTCTGCTGCAGCTAAGGAATATAATATTGCTATAGTCTATTTACTTGTCTTGCAAATAAGCCCAGAAGTTAAAATGAAAAGGTTACTTTTTTAGGTCAAGAATTCTAAGGAAAACAACTTTTAAAATATTATATGCTAAGTTTTAATAAAACTCATAAATTCTATGCCCTAAAAAACCAAAATAACTGGTTTTTTTCCTGACTTAAAAAATTGCACTATACAAAAAGGTCACCTGTACTCACATGTTCATCACAGCACAAGTCACAGTTACAAACATGTGGAATCAGCCGAAATGCCCATCAACTGACCAGTGGATAATGATCAGTGTAGTGTGCATGTGTGTATGTGTGTGTATTTGTGTGTGTGTATAGATATATACCATGGAATACTATTCAGTCATTAAAAAAAGAATGAAATAATTCTTTTGCAGCAACATGGGTGGAACTGGATAACATAATCCTAAGTGAACTAACACAGGAACAGAAAACCAAACACCGCATGCTGTCACTTATAAGTGGGAACAAAACTAAGGATCTCCAAAGGCAGAGAGTATGGTATAATAATGGACACTGGAGTCTCAGAAGGGGGAGGATGGGAAGGCAAGGAAGGAGGAAAATCACCTATTGGGTACAATATGCACATGTGAGGATGGTGGGTACACTTAGAGCCCACGCTTCCTCACCTAGCCCAGACTACGATGCATTCATGTAACAAAAAACCATTTGTGCCCCTAAAACTACTGAAATAAAGAAAGAAAAAAATTCTAACCAATAACCTCTAATCCACATACAACTCAAAATATGAACTTCAGAACTGAACCACTGACAAGTCATCAAAGACCAGGAAAGCACCAGGTTATCCAGGTGCTTAAGCACCTTCTCCCTTCACATTTTCCTGCATCTTCTAAGTGTGAGAACAGTTCTGTGAGCCTGAAAGGGGCTGGCAGACCTGCAGAGCTCTCTACCAAGATAAGAGAGATGTGTATGCCCCCAGTGGACCAGGGGCTTCTATAATCATGACTTTCAGAAATCACTGGAATGCAATGTGGCCTGCAAAACCAGCAGTCAATTACCCATGTCTTAGAGGCTCTGGCCCACTTAAACAACTTTGGGTATAATTATGATCTAAGATAGCCTATCAGTGCTGAGGGAAACAGAAATAGGCCTTTGCTGAAATGTGTCTATTTTGTACCTAAAGGATAAATTGGTAGACTACATAATTCTGAATAATGATACTTCTGAATCTTTCTGATATCTGCAAAGGCCAGAAGAAGGACTATCAAAGTAGCTAAAATGAATTAATTAAAATGGCAGCTACAACTTATCAAATGTTTGACATGAATGATGTTGGTTAATCCTCATGGTAATCCTCTGATTATATCCTAGATAGAATTATATATTCTGTTTTACAGAGAAGGAAACTGCGGCCCAAAGAAGTTAAGCAACTTGTCTACGGATTTATGGCTAGTGATGGCAGAATCAGAATCTATCCTAGGAAGCTGGCTTCCAAATCTGACATGTTTAAAAAGTATGATACACTACCTTCCAGAAATAAAGAATAGAAAGGAAATCCTCTTTTGTTTCCACAAGTCTAGCTCTTCAAGGGTCAGCTTGTCTCTGCCTACCTGCCATTAGTTGCCAAGGAAATGAGACAGCCTCCAAGGTAAGCAGTATACAATGTTCAAATGATATTTAAATAAAGAACTTACATATTTTATTTCTGTGACATTTTGCTGAACTAAAGGCAATTTATTTCATTCGGCACTTCAGAACCTATACTATTAATTTTGGAATGTGATACTAGCATTGAAGACTTGCTCTATTCAATCTGTTATTCTTTTCAATAGGAATTTCTCTGGCACTGAGGCTACAAAATTTAGAGGCATAGAATTATGGTCTCTATAAACACATTCCAAGCTGTCAGTCTCCTTGCAAGAAAGGAGATAATGGAGAAGATGGGGCAGCTCTTTACCTAGAATTTGGGGGAATTGGCCATGACATAGAATTCTCATTCATATGACTCTGACTGGGAAAATCTCATACCTGGGTGTGCCTGGAAGAAACTTGTCGCCAACCCTGACCAGAGAGCTTGAGGTGTCCCAGCAGTACCGCCTCAGCAGTGAGACCTTTACCTTTAGGGACCAGTGGGTTCTTCAGCCTCAGTAGAGATGCTAAGAAATCCCAGGAACCCTGTACAATTCTTAACATCTTAGGGGCACAGCTAAATAGTAAACACTATTTTCTTCCCTAATTGTGGGGTTCTGTATGTTATCTGTACTCACACAGATCTCATGCTTTGGAAAATGATGATGACCAAATTTTCTTATCAATTCATTTAAAGCTTGCGGCCAAAACAAAGAAATTACTGGAAAAGACTGGAAAGGTTAAAAAGATTTTAGTAAATTATGTAATATATTAAATTGCCTAAAAGTAGATGTGTCTTTTCAAAAGACAGCATCCTCATTTGTAATTCTATTCTTATTGTCTAGACACAAGTTCATCCTATATTTCATGAAACATTTTATTTTTTCCTTATCTGGCAATGGTTATTATGGAAGCTGTGGTCAGATTAGAAGGTTGGGCAGATGGGGCTTTCAATTTAAATGTAATGTTTGCTGTGCTTAAGAAGAGTATTGACTATAAAAGTCACAAACTCCAGACCATTTCCTGTGGGATTTTTCCACTATCCTTCCAATTAGTTGGTCAAAGTGATGTTTCTCTAAACATGATCATTTATTTTTCTCTGGCGGGTTAGCCTTCTATCCCGTTCAAGAAAGATGATCCTGGAAAATAAAGAAAGCTTTCTGCCCTCCACCCCAGTGCAATATGTATGATTAATTGCAGCCCCTATGAATGAATGACAAAAAAAGAACACATTCAGTTTCCTTGTTCTTCTCACATAAAAAAGCATTTGTTGCCGTTTGAGTCTCAGCCAACTTCCATTGTTTAGGCAATAATTAGTCAAATTATGCCAGTCACTAACAATCATAACAGAAATTATGTAATTGGAATTTAGACCAATGACCTTGGACTTAAAAAATAGAATAATTGCATAATGTGGCACTACAATTCTATACCTATAAACAAATTATATTTGTTGATTAATTTACAATACCCTGGACCTAAACATTTCTAAAGGTGACAAAACTATGCAAGTTCCACAAAATATCCAAATAGCATCTTACTGAAAATGGATTCAGATTAAAATTAGAATAACACTCATATAAATAACGACTTCAGATATTTCAGAAATATGAATGGACTTTGCAGCAACAAACATTTAAGTTGAATTGTTGCAGGAAATTGGGTCTGGTTTAAGTTATTGGGTGATTAAAACAAATCAACATCTTTTCAAATCAGAAAAAATGCCAAATCTGTTCAATACCCACGGTCAGTAGATTTCACCTCAAGAAACAGAATGGGTTATGCATACAAAAACAAACCTCAAGTTGGATGCTTTGCATCAACAGAACGATGAATAAAAGACTCTTCCAGCACAGTAGGCAAATTTCCTCTTTAATAAGCAGCCAGGAAAAAGCAATATTTCAATGTTTGCTTTCCTTCCTCTGAGGGAGAAGGTTTCACTATGACTTATTTTACTTCCTTTTGATTCTGCCCTATTTTCTTGGCGCTCACAGACAGCTCCAGTCGCAACATGACAATACCACTTTGCACTTGCCGAAAGCGCCTTTTCTCTGAAACTCTTAGCTGTGGTCTATGCGAGGAGAGTATAAAACAGGGGAAATGATGCAAACATTAAAGTTCATTGTCTCGTGCAAACATTTTGAGAGACCCAGGATCATCTTAACCCAAGGCTGGAAATGAGGGACACCCTCCAAAACCAAAATAAACCAAAAAATTCCTCCCAGAGTTCACATATAGTATCCTTGAGGCCTCTGGCAAGATTTACCATTATCTCGAGCTCTGTCTCACATATAAATTAAAGCAATGCTATTTTCCTTTTGAGCATGTGAGGAGTAACTGGATTGCATTTTCTAAAACTTGGGTAATTCTTGGAATTTTAAAAATAAGCCTGAAATGGGTACCTAGAAAGAATCAGTCATGAATGCACATTTTTGGAGCAGGAATACCTACATTTCTGTTTTTTAAAAAAGACTTACTTGTCAGGGAAGAAATACCTAAAATAAAAAATGCTTCAAAATAAAACTTATCAAAAGATTGTTTATGTTCTCTCTCCATATACATGCACATGTAATATCTATATCTATGCAGTACTTTTTAATGGAAAAAAGAAAGCTTTCTTTACAAATACCAGAGCTCTCTGATGTATATTTAAGGTTATGACTTAAGGTTGTTGTAAGTCAAAGATATGGACTGCCCAGACATCTGAAGAGTACCTGGATTTTGGAGATCTGTGTTCATCCCTTTGCTCTTAGCATTTATAATGAACTTCAAATCTTAGAGCAGTTTCCTTTTCACATTTTGTCAAAGATGCAAATAATTCTTTTCAGAGTTTATCAGCTAATTAGAAGAGTTGGTTTGTGTGGGCTGGAAATCTCTCATCCCAGTTTTTTAATTTAATGAACCTGAAACAGAATATGCATAATAACTATCTATTCCCTACCATAGGAAACAGGAAAAATAAATAAATCTACTGAAGTAATCAAAAAAGCTTTTCTTACAAACATGTTCTCCTTCTAAAGAAAATATGTTTTCAAAAAGAAATTACAAATCCTGCCCCTGAATTGTACCCCACATCTTTAAAATAAAAATTTTTTAAAATAAATTGCAAATTAGTATATAGACTACCATTCTGTTTTTGTTTTAAAAAAATACACACACATACACAAAATCAAATATAGCAGCATACAGAAAGACAGTATATCATAGCTAAATGGAATTTAATCTGGGGATGCCAGACGGGTTTAACACTGAAAAATAGATTCATGTAATTTACCATACCAACAGATTAAGGAAGAAAAATTACATGACAATCTCAACATTCATACAAAATCTTCTGAGAAAATTCTGCATCCCTTTATCATACTCTCAGCAAACTATGAAATAAAGGAAACTTGCTTAACCTTTATTGCTTAATTAAAGGCATGTACAAAAATACCTACAGCTAACATCATATAGAATGGTGAAAGAATGAATGGTCAAACAAGATAAGGATGTCTACTCTCACCACTCATTCTGTCCTTCATTCTTTACAAGAGTTTCAACATACCAATCTTCAATTCAAGAAGCTGAAATTGTTGTCCAATGCCTATTCAAGTAAGCCCTGATTTCTCTGCTGCCTTTTGACTTTATTTCTGACTTCATAATAAGGTTGAGCAAAGATTTATTGAGTCCTTATTATGTACTAGGCACTGCTAAGTATTCTATGTGTAATATATCTTACCCTAACACAGCAACCCTAAATGATGCACTTTTTCTGTCCTCATTTATAAATGCCCATGCTCACACGCTAATAGAGACAGAAGTTGGATAATTCTCAACCACCACCGTGGGGAGTGAGGTGGTGAAGGAGCGTGGCATCTGGAGGAGGGCTGTTTAGACTCTATAGCATGGCTCACGTCAGGTGTGTCACCTTGGGAAAATTACTTAACTTCTCTGAGTCTGTTCTCTGAGAGTAAAATAAGGATAGCAGTAGTAACTACACCATAAGTTGACTGTGAGGATTAAATTATATTATACAGGTGAAGTGCCTGGGACATACATAGTAATACAAAAGAGAACTAAAAAAAAATGGAATTCTTGCTTAGAGGACGGGCCCCTTATAGTACAGGCTTCCCTGCTAGGCAAGTGTTCTAGGAACCCATCAGCATCAGTGTACCAGCTAGCGTTGTTGTGAGAGGTTCCATTCAGCGTCAGTGAATTTTTTTTTTTTTCTGGAGATTCTTTCAATGCATTTTCCCTTCTTGATGGGTAATTTATGAGTACACCTGCCCATGCTGAGTGTTCAGCAGTTTTTGACCCCAAAACGGCATGACCTCTGTGCCCTACCCTCCCTATTCACCTGATCTCACCCCAAGTGGCTTTTTTGCCCTATATTAAAAAAAAGTCTCCAAAGGGACACATTTTGCTGATGTGGAAGAGGTGAAGCAAAAACGACAGCACTAAAAGTCATAAAAATTGATGAGTTCACAAACTGTTTTGAGCAGTGGAAAAGGTGTCTCGATAGGTGTATTGTACCAAATGGAGATTACTTGGAAGGTGACTGGAGTTTAAATATGTATGAATATAGACACAATTTTATATAAGTAAATTCTGTGTTGTTTTGGGACCCCCCCTCATAAGTATCAACATCTTCCCAACCCCCGGTCTTCTTTCTTTTTCAGTGGTGGCAAGACCCTTCAGCTCCCATCAAGGTGATTTCCTAACTGTCCAGTAATAGCACCAGGCTCCTCTTGCCTCTGGACTATGGATTTATTATTCCCTCAGCCCAGAACATCCTTCCTCTCTTTTCCACCTGTTTTACCCTAGCCTACAAGGCTCAGCTCAAGTTCCCCTCCATCCAAAACAATATTGCTTTATATACTTTCTTATGGGTGGTCACTAAATAGTTTCATGGGAATTAATTTTGTTTTTGATTAAAACAGTCATCCATTAAGGTAGTCACTAGCTTCATGTAGTTATTTAAACTTAAATTGATTAAAATGAAAATTTTAGCTTCTCAGTTACACTAGCCACGTTTCAAGTACTCAGGTGACCAGTGTCAACTATATTGGAGCCAGGTGTGGTGGCTCATGCCTGTAATCCCAGCACTTTGGGAGGTCAAGGCAGGAGGATTGCTTGAGCCCAGAAATTCGAGCCCAGCCTGGGCAACATAGCTGACTTCATTTCTACAAAAAATAAAAAAAAAATTAGCTAGGTGCGGTGGTGCTCATCTGTGGTCCCAGCTACTCAGGAAGCTGAGGCAGAGGATTGTCTGAGCCCAGAAGGTGGAACCTATGGTGAGCTGGCTTGTGCCAAATAGTGCCAGATGTGCCATTGGGCCCCATTCTGGGTGACAGAGTGAGATCCTGACTCAAAAACCAATCAAACAAAAACTATATTTGATAGCACCAATATAGCATTTTCTCCGCTATGGGAAGTTCTATTCAAGAGTGCTAGTCTAAAATGTAAACCCTTGGAGGGCAAGGACTGCAGCTTAAGGCTCTGGAAACCCAGCAGTGTAAAACAGAGTGATTACATCAGAGAAACTCAGTTGAGAACTTGTGTTTGTTTAATTGATTCACCAACAGGCTTCACATTTGATAGGAATCCCAATGAATGTGGGCATAATCTTCTGACCTAGGCTACAAAATATTGCTTGCTTAAAGTAGTCACACAAATTTTGGTTTTGAAGGACCAAATTTCCAAAGAGCCAAGCCCATCTTTCCCTTTTTAGGGAAATGAAATAATTATTTTGTCAGTGACCCCTTCGGTTAGGAGCTGATGTCCTCTGTGACACACATGATTAATTCAGAATCTTAGATGTGAAACTGCCTATGTTAAATAATCTTATGCAAAAGCCCTTACCTAAAATAAACATCTTAAAGTGAAAGGATTTCCATGTGGTTGGCAAATACTGCCCTGGTAACTTGCAACATTCCAATGAAAGTAAAATGCACATATTCACCTTAAAGGTGAAGAATGAAGGTCAAGTGATTTATCCAAGGTCACATTTCAGGGTTACTTACGGGATCCAGTTCCCTCCAACACCTGAGCCTCCATCTTCTCTCTTCTCTGTGCCCCAGAGTTTAAATCGCTCCCACACCCTTAGGGCATTTTATGCCCACTAATGATACCACTTATTCTGAGTGCCTACAATTTGTAAGCTCTCTGCAAAAGCAGCAAAAGCGAGGCCAATGCAACCCCTCCCCCCCAATCATGTAAACATCTTGGCTCTATCCCAGCTGAGTCACTGCCACCGAGCAAAGGACTCACAAAAAAATCAGACCAGCCTTAAACCACTCCACTAAAGCTGCTGTAGATAAGTAGGTCATTACAAAATAAAACATAAAATTAGCAAAAACAGCATTTTTCTCCCACCATGTGCTAAGCAGTTTCTCTAAATGATAACACACAAATCCAGACATCAGACAGGAGAGCGAATTGAGAAAGTGGCTTCAGGGATGCATTGATTGAGATGCTCAGGCAAGATGAATTGCTTTTTGATAATTAGATTTGAGGAAATCTTTTTTTGGGGGGGTCGTCTATGGTTCCATTGTTTTATGTATTGCAAAAAACACTTAGAATTCCGAGGAGATAAAGGCCTTTCTCCACATGCTTCATCTCTTTATGCTTATATCTGAGACATCACAATGAGAATTTCTATGAAATTTGTCTTAGGCTTATTTGTCACATATTTTCAACATTAAAATGGTTCATTTTTCAACCAAACTATAATTAAGACTCGAAGAAGAAAGTTATCCCAGGGTATATCATCATTAACATTAAAAAAGAATAAACTGGGGATAGATGTGAGTTTCAACAAATGAAATTAGCAAAATGAACCTGATTTTATATTTTAGATATTCCCTGATAGCCTCTGGAATCATGGCATAAATAATAGCCCCAATTATTAACACTGAGAAATGTAACAAGGGACAAGATCAAAGTGCACACACACTGAGTTAACTCCACACTCATTCAGTCACAGTTACTTAAAAAATGCTTTCAGCTGGGCTTGCACTTTGAATTGAAGAGAATTTCTTAACTGACAGCAAATTTACAGCCTTTCCTTATTGCCGCAAATTTGCTTGACTTTTGGTCTTTATGCTGACATTTTGATAAACTAGTACTTCAGTTCTATCGAGAAATAGCACGATAATAATCTGTGGCAAACACTCACAGATTAAAAAAGAGGAGCAGATAGCTGGATAACATAGAACTCAACAGCATCCGAAAAAATAATCAACAGCACCGACAAAAACTTACCGGCAACCTCTTTGCTTTTGTCCCTATTGAAATCCCTCTCCTTCCCCCTGCCAATCCCCTGGGAGTTATGCTGAATCTTTTCATTAAAGAGATTGGGATAGGGAAGGAGAGAGAAATAGATTCAGAGGAACATAGACTGTGATGAAGAGATACACAGTGAGGAAGAGACCCAGAGACAGGAGAGAGACAGAGAAACAGAGAGAGCCCAAGACAGATGACTTGAAGAGAGGAGCAGAGAGACAATTAAAACTTATAAGCTGGAGCTATTTGGTGTTTGGTTAGGAGTTGAGTATAATAATCTACTGGGAAGTCCAAGAAAGAGTGAAACAAAGGTGACTGTGCTCAATTGAAATTGACTTGCTCAGTAGTCCGGTCATATTTTCCCTGGCCTTTCCACTATATTGTTTCCCCAAGTTCATGTTCAGAGGCCCTCTTCTGCATGTCAGCCAACCTTGAAGTTTTCACTCAACGCTGTTCAAGTGAGGTCAGTCTCCAGGTAGTGAAGGATGCTAATTTATAACCTCCTAGGACTGGGAAGCTATTTTTCATTTGAAACGCAACTGTATGGGCTACTCAACCCCTGATACCATTACACAGCATGGCTGCCCAGATTGCTCTCAAATCCTGATATTCCATTAATTACTACAAGAGATGGTCACCTCTGACACTTGCATCATCTTCACCAGTGAAGCAGGATGCCGAGATATTGTAGTATTGACTGATTCTGGGGGATTGACAATATGAAACGAGTTCATGTGATTTGCTCTGCATCTGGTGACTTTGACCTATATATAACAGAATATACTGAGTATTCTGGTGAACTTCATTTTAAAATGCAGATCAATAACATTAACTTTGCCTGTAGTTCTCAAATTTAGCATACATCAGAGTTGCCTGGACTTGGGGTGGGGGGCTTGCTAAAACACACATTGCTAGGCCTTCCCTCCAGAGTTTCTGGCTCAGTAGGTCAGGGGACCCACCATGAGAATCACTGATCTAAGCCATCCCAGGCAATTTAAGAAGAGAAGGCTGTAGCGAAAACTGACACTCATACGTGCAAAGAGGGAAGAACATGCCTCTCTTTTAGACCAGTGCTTTTTAAACTTGAATGTGCCTACAAATGCAGATCCTGATTGACAGGCTTGGGACAAATCCTGAAATTCTATATTTCTAACAAACTCTCAGGTGATGTTGCTGTTGATAATACTGACCCAGAAACTACACCAAACTTCAAGACTCTACATTAACCAGGGAAATGTTTCTCAAAGAGGAAACTGGGTTGTTTGGGGAGTGAGAGGGATGCTTGATTATTAACGTGAATTCCTAGTTCCACCATTAGATACACTGTATCAGAAACCCTAGAGGTAGGGCCTAGGAATCTGCATGTCAACAAGAGTTTCTGAGATTTGTATACACCTCGAGAACAATGCAATGGACTGGAGGCCAGGGGCATCTGTATTTCCAGGCACTGACTACTTGGATCCCTAGTTATTTTCTTTCTCTTCATTCTACTGTCCACATTTTGTTGGCTATTGATGACATCATCAGAAAAGATAACAAGGATCCTAAAAGAAGGAGTGAAACTTCTAATGATCTTTTAAACTCCGCATTAGTAAAAAATTAGTGGAGGAAGAGAAAATAGAAACTGTAGGCAACATTTTAAAAAATTTCGGTAGACAAATTATTTCTGTCTTACCTATCTTCTGTTTCTATAGAAAACCACAAACTGTTGTTTTTAACTTCTTTTGTTAGTAGTAAATGAAAAATGTTTTTGTAATGATCATTTAATATGTGGCTAAATCCAGAAGATAGAAACTGTCTGCCAGCAAGTACCATATTGAAATTTCCCAAACACTACAGAAAATAAAAATCATTTACAGATAGCAGTCAATATTGGCAAATAAGTCATACTATTAAAGATGTATTTGCATATGTTATATTAAGAGGCATTCAAATGTATGTGCAAAACTACACATAATTGGGCCTAATTAATCACTTCTAGCAAGGATGACTATCCCATTTCCCAATTTTGCTATCCAATCTTCCCTTTCTTTTGAATTTCTAACTTCCTGGGGTTGGGATGCCTGCTTTATGTGGAATAACCGTCCCTCCGCCCCCAACATTTAAAAAACTCAACCATGGAAAGATGATTTCGTGTTCTCATCCAAAGACTCAAGAGTTTGAACAGCAGTAAATATGGACAGTTGTTTCTAATTCTTGTTCTTATTGTTAGGACCATCTAGGCACTTTCTAAAAGTTCAGATTCTCCATGACAAGATTCAGATTCAGTGGGTCTACGGTGGGCCAGATGTATAACACCCCACGTGATTCAGTTGATAGCTAGGTTTGAACATGATTGGCATACATAAAAGAGTGTTGGACAGAATCAGGAAACTTCAGTATCAATTTAACTATTATTTTTGTTATTAATAATATCTGTTAATATCAATTTTCTTCCTACTGTTCAGGCATTTCACTAAGTACTTTACGTATGGAATCACAGAATTATCAAAATAACCATCCACCTTGTGGACGAGGAAAAACTAAGTCTTAGAGAAGTTAAATGATTTGCCTAATTAGCCGGGCATGGTAGCGCATGCCCGTAATTCCGGCTACTCGGAAGGCTGAGGCGGGAGGATCGCCGGAGCCCAGCGGGTCAAGGCGGCGGTGGCCGGGAACGGCCACGGCACTCCAGTCTGGGCGACAGAGTGAGACTCCAACTCAAAAAAATAAATAAATAAATGATTTGCCTAAAGCCACAGAGGTAGTGAGTGGCAAAAGCAAGAGTTTGGTTTTATCACTGAGTACTCTGTAGGTAATTTAAGCAGTTAGGTGAGTCATTAAGTTTTCTCATTTGGTGATGAGGGGTGTCAAACTAGACACTACATCACATTTAAGCTTCCTTCCAGATCTAATGTTTACTTGTGGAATTGAACAAGAAGACGTGACTTTTAGCCTTCTGGAGCTCAAGATGTGTTGTTAAACTTACCCGCCTTCTTTCCCATTTTAAGTTTAAAGCACCACTTCACCTATGACTCCTCATTTTCCACAGAGCAAAAATTTCTTCTGATCAGCCCTAATCCCTCTCTTGAGCTTCTTCTTCCAGAACCTCAGAACAGACCCTCCAACACTTATCCAGCCCATGGATAACAGGCATTTAGAGCTCCGTGCCTTTGCTCAGAGTTCTTTCTGACTCAGTGCTCTGCCCCTCTTGGTTGTTTAACGGAATAATTCTGCTTGCCCTTCAGAGTTAACCCACGTATCAACCCCTTTGTGAAGACATCCTTCCTTTCATGGTCAGATTTATTTTGTTCTTTTAAGATTTTATTTTGTCTTGTGTTACAGATAGAGTGAACTTAGGTCCCAGCTCTCTGCAACCGCAGTTTCAAATATTCTGTTAGTTCATCTACATAAGCACGCCAGTGTTTGGTAGTCTTAATTTAGATAACATGGCAACTGGAGTCATGGCATATATCCCACGAAGGGGTACATTATTTTCCTTCTGGTGAGATCTAGAGGGCAGTGGCACCAGCCTCATCTGTTTGACTGTTCTTCCATCCATATCCACTCATCCATTAATTTATTTGCATGCATATTAACTTATATGTCAGCACATAATAGACTCAATTTTTTGTTGAATTGGTATTAAATGCTTTTATGTGAATCTCTGCTTAGATAAATCTTTTGTAATCAGTGTATTTTATACCACCAACCTTGTCATCTTGGATAAAAATGTTTTTTTTCCTGAAGAAGTAACAAAGTAGCAGAGGAATGATAGCTTTAGAAAATGAATGGAAGGACAAAAATGTTAAATTTGTTAGCACAGGCTATCAATATAATAAAAGAGACAAAGCTGACATTATGCTTTGGTTAAAAAACAACGATGAAGGCCATGCTTCTCAGCTGGACCAGTGCTCAGCAATGCTTTTGTACCATTCCTGGAAAAGGAGTCAGGTAGTATGCTACCAATGTGACTTGTAAGACTGAGTGAGGTAAGCAGGGGCCACCCACAGGTCCTTGGGTCAGAGTATCCAACCCACCACAGCAGAAGGCAGTGGTGTTCATGGAAAAAGATACAGTAGGCTTCTAAAAGGGTTTCTGTACACTTGGTCAGAATTTTTACACAATTCTGAATCATCTTTTTGCAAGTCATTGTTGCTTGGCAACTTGAGGCAGCTTTCCCTGACTTCCTAAAGTCTTCCTAGGTGTCTCCCCTCTGTGCTTCCAGACCTCTCCCCATTAACTCATATGCTGTGGATTCCTATGATTTTATCTACCACTCACGCTAAACTGAACTCTGTGAGCTCAAGGTATTATAATTCACTTTAGTGTTCTCAAGGCCAAGTAGAGATATGGCAGGTACTCAATGTATGTTTCATGAATTAATGAAGGGAAAAATTAGCCATCTATAACTATCACAGGTAGTTTCTTTAGTTCCTTTTAATGACCAAAGGGAACTTTTAGAGTAGGAGGCATTTTGTCTGTGTCATCCTGATGAGAAAGTAGGCTATCTCAGACTAGAAGTAGAGGTTTGACCCTGGGGAGGTAGAAAGGATCAAAGCATAAAAGGCCTAGTTGGACTAAATCTCCTCTAAAACAGAGAATACCAGACCTCTACTATCCCAGTCTCTGCTAGAGAGCGGTTTTAATTCTGATTTAATTCTTATTCTAGTAAGATAGGCAAAGGTTTCATTTGCAAGAGCTTGTCCCTTTCTTTCTTACTTGGATGAATATCCAGAGAATTTTTGCAGAGGTAGCAAATGATCTTCTTCTCCTTGTTCCAGATAAGAACTATAGCTTTAACATTTACTTCCTCTTAACCAGGGCCTGGGAATCCTGAATCAATAATTTCAAAGACCAAATGAGATGGCCTTTGCTTTCTAATATGTTTTCTATGCCACTATCCATACACCCTGCCTTTTTCTTTTTGCAATCAACTGCAATTAGTTTCCTGCTATGCCCTATTTATTTATTTATTTATTTTTATTTTTTATTTTTGAGTTGGAGTCTCACTCTGTTGCCCAGACTGGAGTGCAGTGGCCGCTCCCGGCCACCGCAGCCTCGACCAGGTAGGCTCCGGTGATCCTTCCGCCTCAGCCTTCCAAGTAGCTGTAACTACAGGTGCGCGCTACCACACCTAGCTAATTTTTTGATTTATTGTGGAGATGAAGTCTCGCCAAGGTGCCCAGGCAGGTCTCGAACCCGCGGGCTCACGCAATCCACTCACCTCAGCCTCCCAAAGTGCAGGATTACAGCTGAGCCACCAAGCCCGGCTGCTATGCCTTATTTAAAACAGG
>NW_007246639.1:46437-62761 GCF_000164805.1 Carlito syrichta | reverse complement strand
TCCTTCTGCCTCAGCCTTCCAAGTAGCCGAAATTACAGGCATGCGCTACCATGCCCGGCTAAGTTTTTGATTTATTGTAGAGATGAGGTCTCACCTGCCTAGATGGGTCTCGAACCCACGGGCTCAGGCAATCCACTCACCTCAGCTCCCAAAGGCGTGGAATTACAGGCTGAGCCACTGAGCCCAGCAAGATTCAATTTTAAGAGGAGTCTTTCAGTGCTAAAAAAAATAACGAAGCATTTATGAAAATATTTTCTGCATACAAACGATTTATACCTTCAAAGGATATTTTATTCTTTCTAATATTCAGCAATCCTGATCATTCCAATAGGCCATATGCAGAAAGTATAATCCTCCTTTTCCTACTTTATTATTTCTGTTAGTGATATCACAGACCAAAGGATCACCAAAATTGGGTCCTGGATTTTTTTATATTCTTCAAAGGAAGACTTCAAGATAAAGTATATGCTTGCAGAATCAGCTTATCATTGACAAGTCACTCCCTAGGCTATTAAAGTTGCAAGAACTTTCACAAACATCATTTACTTTTTATAGAAAAAATTTAATTGTTAGGGTAAGAAGAGAATAATAATGTAAGTCTATTCAGAATTGTTGAGAGGCATAATTTACAAGACATTATGCAGCACTTTGCAATACTGTCACCTCTCAATCATTTGAGTTCTGATTTTCCACCATGTGTACAACTGAAATCTTTTGCTGCTGATTGTCTTATATAGAGCCAGAAGGCTCTTCCTCCAGACTACCTGGTGTATTGTTTCTCAGACTGATGTTATGCAGAGTATTAACTTTCAGGATAGTGGAAGACACAATATCATTGAGACCATATCGGCTATGGGCATGAGCTTTAGATGCATGACAAGATGTGTAATAGACCGAAGTCACTGATTAATCCAATTCCATGAACATGAGTAAAAACATTTTTAAAGCAGACTCTAATGCAGATACAGTCCTAGCTCTGGCATTTCCATCTTGTGATTTTAAATAAAGTACCATCTCTAATCCTCAGTCTCGTGATTTATAAGATGGGCATGATAAAAAAAATAGTCTCTGTCTCACTAGTTGTGAGACTAAGATGAAGCATGCCAATATTTTTGTTCATGTATTTGTTTACATGTTTATTGTCTGTCTTCTACCTCACCCCAAGGTAAAAAATTAGGAACTTTGTCTTTTTCACGGATGTATCCCCAGTGCCAGGAACAATGTATGTCATACCAGAGCCCGACAATTTAAAAATAAATAAATGAATGAATAAAAGAATACATAAAATGTTCTTGGCACGGATGCCTGGCAGATATTAAGCGCTCAATAAATATTAGCATAAAACAATCTAGTTCTGTGAGATGTTTCTCAAATAAAGGATTTTGTGCAGTCTATCTCACGAAGACAGAGATATCCTTCAGGAAAGAAATGTGCGTAACTTTTTTTTAGCTCCAGTTACCAATGTTAATTAACATTCTGCAACATTAGTGCACCACTGAGCATACTTTGGGAAATAATGAATCTGCCCAATATCCCTATTTTAGAGGTAAGGAAACTGAGGCCCAGATATTAAATGGCTTGCCTAAGTAGCCAGCAGCAGCAATTCCAGAACTAGAGGCAAATATCCCATCTCCCAGGCCTGTATCTTTCCCCCAGCCCGGGTGAGCAGTGGTGTGTGGATAGTGACATTGTCCTTCTGCATTAGAGGGTATTAGATTTAAACCTCACCTGTATTTTCTGGCACTAAAGTCTTTATCAGGCACTCCTAGCGCTCACCTCATATAGTCTTTCTTAAAGGGGCTTCACTGACACCTGAGCATAATATATCTACCGGAACTGGCCTTCACAAATGTCAACCTGGAAGTACAAGGGGCTTAACACTCCACAGGACAACCCTTGACTAAAAGAGAATGAAAGCTCATGGGTTAGTGCTTTCTCCTTCTGTCCCTTAGGCAGATAACTCTGAGGTACATTCTATCTGTCTCCTTTGAGAGTCCTGGTGGCATCAATCCCCATTGTCCGCACCAATGACATAGGCCACAACTGGGTAGCAGTATTATAGGCAAACTCCAGATTCCGAGATTTTCTCCTTTCCAGTCACACTGCCTTTCCCCAGGTGTGTTACGCTTTTGCTTACTATTGAAAACAGCTGTGATATCTCTTGTGAGCCCATTAAACAGGTGCTGTGTTTCACACCAAAGGTGGCTGTGATTTGGCAGGCGGGGGTGTAAAATAGGAAATAACATCTAAATATAAGTTGGACTAGAATGGAGGCCTCTGCCAGATGAGAGATGCTACTAGACTCAATGCTCAGTTGTTTTTTCTTCCTGAGTTTTCAAGGATTTGAGGAAGGCACGAGAACAATATGTTTACAAACATACTCTGTGTTTATAACACCTTCTGGTTTTTCTGTTATGTTGAATAAAAAGAGGGTGTTGCTCTTGGTGTAAGAAAATAGCGCATTCTGAGCTAGTTCCCACAATCTTACAGCAACGCTTTGGGTAACCTACCAGAACACCAGAGGTTCGAGCTTTTAGCCTGCTGTGGGACTCTTGGCCCTCAGGGCAAGAAAGGTGGGCAGTGTAGCTATATTAGCTAGACTGTGGAAACAATCAGACTCCCAAATCTCAGTTTATTTCTTGCTAGTGTAATAAGACAATACGGATGCTCCCATGTTGCAACTCAGGGGCACGGGGTTTTCCACAATGTGGTTCTGTCATTCCCTAGAGCCTTGAGGTCTCAGCATTCAGCTGGCAGAAGAGGAAGTAATGGAGAAGACATCCTATCCCACAGGCGACACTCAAGGCCAAAGCTCATATTCCACTGGCAAAAACGAGTCACATGGCTGCCTCTGCAAGCAAGGAGGGTTGGGAAACGTGATCAGCCAGGTAGTAACTTCCCAGCAACAACTGTGTTCTATGGAAGGTGGAACACAATTGGCGGAGGCAGCTAGCCATCTCTGCCACAAAGGACCAACTGCCATCCAGCCTAATGGACCTGGATTCAGAGTTCTAGAGCCTAATGCACCTGGATTCAGACCCCAGTTTGCCACTCACCAGTGTGAATGTGGGCACATTATTTCACCTCTCTAAGCCCCTTTCATCATCTGCAAACTGGGGATAATGGAGGAATCTCAGTGTTGTTGTGGGGTTTCAATGAGATTATGTGAGCACAACTCTTGTCACAATGCCCGGCATACAATGAGCACTCAGTAAATGGCAGCTGCCCTTAGTATCAGCGTGAAGCAATGCTACTGTCTTAGTGAGATGTGTTAGTTTCCTTTCCTTTGCGAGAAACAGTACACAAGTCATCTCAGTTAATTTGAATTGACTTTTTTTAGAAATACAGGAAATAAGAAAGAGCAGGAAAAAAATATCTGAGCAGCCACACGACTGGCTTTTTGGCAACAGAACACAGTATAGTTGATGTGAAGAGTTCCAATTGTGGGATAATAGTCCTGAGAGCTCAAGGGGCACCTGTCAGAAGGGGCACTGGCTGCCCTGCCCACAGGACTCAGCTCCTTGCCAGCTTAGCAGCTCACTCTCCTGCTGCTTCTGACCTGCCTCTGATTTTCTCAGCACCTCTTGGTTTCTTCTTACTCACAGCTTCTATGAGCTCTTCTCTTGTGTATCTTGGCTTCTTTGCCATTGCATTTCCTGCAAGCCTTTGTTTATGTCTCATGCTCAGACACCCTGAGAGAATCTGACTGTCAGATAGACCTTTTCCGGTAAAGGGCACACACCATTGGCCAGAGCTCAGAGCCAGTCCACCTGGGATTTCAATGGCTGCTTTTCTGCCTGTTGTGAAGCTCTGACGCCATCAACCGTGACTGTGGCAGTGGGGATATAGCATATAAAATGGTGATCTGGTGTAAGAAAATGCTTCAATGCCTCTGTGATCAGATAGGAACTGTTGTTGGAGTCGACACTCAGAATATAAATAATAGAGTAAATCATTAAAAATTTCACTAGTGAAAATCTTCAAATTTATTATCTGCCTTCAATTTGCTATAGATTCACTTGGTTTCCTAAATCTTCTTATGAATGAGTGCTTAAAAGTGAAGTATATACCTTCTCACCCCATCTCAGAAAAGAAAAAAGTGAAGTATAAGAGTTCCTTTCTTTTCTTTTCTCTTCTCTTTTCTTGCATCAGCCTCACTCTGTTGCCAGGCTAGAGTGCGGTGGCAAGCTCCTGGCTACTGCAGCCTCTATCTGTTGGACTCAGGCAATCCTTCTGCTTCAGCCTTCCAAGTAGCTGGAACTACAGGTATGCACCACCGTGCCCAGCTAATAATTTTTAAAAATTTATTGTAGAGACACCAAGTTGCCCAGGCTGGTCTCAACCCTTGGGCTATACTCTTGCCTCCACCCCTGAAGTTCTAAAATTATAGGCGTGAGCCACTGTGCCCAGCTTATCAGAGTTCTTACCTACATATAAATCTGATTATTTTATGTCTTGCTTAAAAATCTAGAGTGGTTCCCTTCTGCTTCTAAGATAAAGCCCTCACTTCTTAGCTTGCTACCCTTACTCACAGTCTACCCTCTTTTCCATTACCCTTCCACAGAAGTCCCACCACACTGGATTGATTTTCTCCATTCTTTTTCATACTTTGGCAATCTGGCAGATGCTGTTTCTAGTGGGAATGCCACTTCCTACCCCATCACCACCTGATGAATGCCCATTTGCCTTCAAGGCTCAACTCAATTGATCCCTTCTCCCAGAAAGTTTCCCTAGATCTGCTAGTCTCTACCTTCCCCTACTACCACTTCCCTATACCTAGGTAAAATCACCCGTTCCTTTACATGTTGCCATATCACGTAAAACACATCCCTTGATGGTGTCTATTATTTTACTTCCTAGTTATCCAAGAGTCAGTCCCCCAGGCACAGCTGAGAGCTTCAAAGGCAGAGCACAAGTCTTATTCATCTTTCACAGCACCAGAGCCCAAGAGAGCATCTGTCTCACTTAGCACCCAATACCAGTATGTTGAATTTTACTGGAATTCAAAACTCTGACACCACAGAGGAATCTGGAACATGAAAGCAAAATCCACTGTGTGTGTTTCCTTGCAGGATCTTTACTTCTGAAGGGTCATTTTATGGAGTACGAAAGAGAAACAAGTCTACATTTTCTAGAAAGTAACATAATGAAAGCTTCAATTATTACTTAAGGTCTAGGAAAAGTGTATGATTAAAAAAAAAATACTCCATGCGATTCTCAAATATCCTCTCTTCTTAGTATATGTATCATCATCTCTGAAGCAATGACATTGTTAAGAAATTATACATTAACTGGAGACAGACTAGAATGCTTTATGCCACATTTCTTCACATTCAGACTTTCTCTGGGTTTTTGAAAACTAACCTGTTATTACCAGGCCGTCTTTCTCCAAAGGGACACTTCCAATATGGACTATTTCAGAGATGCTGGCATTGGAAAGGTGTGTGGGGTTAGTATGGTTGTCACAATGGTTAGGAAGTACTTAAGCAGGTGGCAGCCAGGGATGCTCAATACCTTGTAATGCATGGGACAGCCATACAGACAGATTATTGTCCCACCCCGTGCCAATAGCCCCCGCAGTCAAAAACCATTGAGTTAAGGGATATGCTAGAAGTCTTTTTCTTTCTTTCCTTCCTTCTTCCTTTCATGATGGGAGGAAACCATAGAAATCCAAAAGGAAGCTCCTGATTCAGTGTAAGGACCTTTGATTCAAAGAAATTCACAGTTTTTTCTGTGTGTAAAATATAGGTTTATATCAAATTCCTTAGAACAGGAGACTCAAAAGAATCAACAAGAGAAAGGATTTAGTATGCCTTCTTGCTAGTGAATAGCAGAATAAAATGACCCTTCCATTGAAATGCACTTAATTTAATAAAATACCAAATTAAAGGTAGGTCAGTCTCGTCTTTATTACAAAATAACCTGCAGAGTGAAAACTGAGACATGCACAATTTCATTAACCTTCCATTCATAAAGCATAATGTACAGAAATGCCATTTTAACATCCAACTGAACAAGGCTATTTCCCCGCCTGGAAAGAGTTTTACATATTAGCATTATTTTTCAGTGTGGGTACAGAAAACAGTACGAGGGGAGAGTCAACAAAACCAGACTTTATTTATAAAAAATGGTGTTTTATTCTGACATGTTTACACTTCAGTCGCCTTCAAAGTACTCTCCATTTGATGCAATACATCTATCTAGATGTTTCTCCACTGCTCAAAACAGTTTGTGAACTCATCCATTTTGATGCCTTTTAGTGCTTCTGCCATTTTTGGTTTCACCTCTTCCACACTGGCAAACGTTTCCCTTTGAATAGGGAGGGTGGGGCGCAGGGGTCATGCCCTTTTTGGTCAAAAACTGCTGAACACTCAGCAAGGTGTGGGCAGGTACATTGTCATGGTGGAAGAACCACTCACCTGTTTGCCACAACTCGGGACATTTCTTCTGCAAATCGTGATGCGACCTTCTCGAAACTTCCAGATTAAAACTTTGGTTGACCATTTGACCCAGAGGAATAAATTCTGAGTGTACTACAAGAAGCCTGCCCTCCAAGAGATAATTCCGGTTTGTTTGGGGTTCCCCCCTCTTATAGAGAAAAAAAAAATCCCAGTCACCCAAAGCATTTATTCTTCTAATAGTTCATCTTTTGAATGCAGGTATTTTCCTCATCATACAATATTTTACCTCTTGGCAGCATAAAGAAAAGCATATCAGTTTGTGACTTAGTGATATTAATAAAATTTGGGGATTTTGTGAAATCCTGCTCAAGGTCTGTCGACTCATAGAACTTTAGAGATTCAGGACTTCAAAGGCACTATAGATCCAAGCTTCAGAGTTCATGGAGTCCAGTACCCTATTTTGCAGAGGACAAAACCAAGGCTCAGGGAGATTAGGGACAATGGAGGTGACAGCTCTCCAGAGCAAGGAGAGAAACAGAGCTGGGTAGGTTTGCTTTGTGAGCTCTCAGTGTCTTTTAGTTACACACTGTCTTTGGTGTGCCTTTAATTATCTTCTGAATAGATAATGGCAATTCAAAACCTGCTCATTTTGTAGCATTCTTTAGCTGTTAGTACTTGTAAAATGAGCTCCTGACCAAAAAAGAGCATGAAAAATGGGGGTAAAAACTAAACCACCAGACAATTTATAAAACTGCAAAACAGAACCATCTAATATTTGAAAAAACATGTCATATTTTATTAAGATATTATGTTGCAATCAAATACAGTCACTGCAGAAGGATGCAGAAGGATCATTTACCTTCTCTGGCTCTAATGTGTTGGAACAAGCCAAGCACATCCTTTGGCACCCACCTCTTCTGCCCTCCCCGCACATGTCATTTGCAAGGGAATTGCACACCTAATATTTGCTTTGTGCAAGTGAATTTCAAACCCGGGAAATAATACGGTGTATTTTAGTATATTATAGCAATAGGCTTCAAGTTTAATGAGCTTTGGAACTAATGTCGCAATTTGGAAATCTCTTCAAGCTTATAAAAATGAGATTCTACCAAATCTATAAGAAGGTACGATAACACTTGGAATGTAACCGTGTCATGTATCTGAGAGGCTTTTTGTGTGTGTGTATGTAAACCAAATTGCCTATGTAATACTCTTCTTTCCTTCCTGGAGTTTTATTCTGTGACCACTGACTCTGGAACAAAGTGTCCCCATTTGACAGGTATTGTAGCATTTCAGTCATTAGCTTAAAATACAGCTGATTGGTCCTCCTGCTGCTTTCCCCTGAGGCAGCCAGTATCTGAAAGCTTGTTTTAAGGCCATTCAACAAGCAGGAAGAACCACACCTGTTGCATCTGATTTCCTCCCCATTAAATCAGGATGAATAATTTAATAAGAACTGCTTATGCACAGATACTCCAGTGACTAGCTAGAAGGTAAGACTGTGAGGCTGCCGGCATTTTCACTATTTCTGTCAGGTTTTAAGCGGAAGCTTGACTTTCCCCTCAGTGGCAGTAAGCCAAATAGATCAGTGACCTTGAACTTTCACCTAAGCTCTAGTCTGCCAGGACCTTTCCCCTGTAACAAAAGCCATTGTTTCTTTTGTAACTGTGGCAGACACTGCTGATTAGCTACCAGCTGACCTTCACAGCCCTCATCTTCCTTAAGGTTGAAATAGGCGGTTACTTGTTTTCTTGCGGTCTTGAACCCAGGGCAGTCATGTAACCCAGGTCTAAACAATAAAGCATCAGGTAAGGTCCACCGAGGGGCTTTTGGGAAACCTATTCTTCCCTAATTGAGAGATGGTTTGGCACCATAAGGACTCTGGAGCCGAAGTGACACAGTTCAAATCCCAGCTCTACCACTTCTTGTCTGTGTCATGCTGAGAAAGTTAATTATGCTTTTTTCGTTGGTTTTCCTTATCAGCTGTAGAATTAAATGAATTAATACATACAAAGTTCTCAGAATAATAGCTGATGTATAGTAGACATTAAAACAATGCTGGTTACTATTATCATTAATAAAAGAAGGAAGGGCCGGGCTCAGTGACTCAGCCTGTAATCCTAGCGCTTTGGGAGGCCGAGGCGAGTGGATTGCCTGAGCTCGCAGGTTGGAGACCAGCCCAGGCAAATTGGGGAGACCTCGTCTCTACAATAAAATTTTTTTAAATAGCCGGGCATGGTAGCACGCGTCTGTAGTTACGGCTACTTGGAAGGCTGAAGAGGAAGGATGGCTGGAGCCCAGAAGGTTGATGCTGGGGTGGCCATGAGTATGCCACTGCACTCAAGCCTGGGAGAAGGAATGAGACTTCAACTCAAAAAATAAAAATAAAATAAAAGAAGGAAGGTCTGTGATGAGCATTCCTGCTTCCTGCCTTTAGAAACCAGCTTTGTGAGGTCAGGAAGTCTGGAGTTACGGCAACCATTTTGTGACCAAGAGGGGACGATCAAAAGACTTGAAAAAATTCTGACTCTGTGTCCTTGCATTGTAGAGATGCTGGCCCAATCCTGGGACAACCTAGCTTGAGATTTTCTTAAGTAAACAGTAGATAGTCTTATGGTGGATTTGCTGATATTCTTATGGTGGATTAGTTGCTGTACAATCCCATCAAATATTGTCATTATTAAACCAAGGCTTAAGCCCTGCCATCTTGGCTCCAGCTGCTCTGCTGGCTTGGCTCGCTATGTACTTCGTCCTCCTCTGGGAGAGATGAGACACCCCTCCTAACGGTCTGAGCCTAATTTTCCTTAATCTGCTCTGGAAGCTCTCTTAAATAGACTGCAGGCCTGATAACAGCCTTTAACAGCCTCTTGTGTGGGAATCAGGGTTTAAGCGGGGAAGATGTATTTTTAACCCTTAACCCTACTTCAGCTGAGTGAGATCTAGCTGCAAAACAAGCAGGCCTTTCTGGCTCCTATAGAGCTTGCTGCAGTATGCAAACATCAACAGGGGTGCAAGAGTCCCAATTCTGGCAACCCAGAGGCTGTATCTGAGGCAGCCATTGGTCTCTTCAACCTCCAGGTGCCATAATACACGGGTTCTGCCGGAAATTCAAGGCTAGCATGTGTGGGTTTCTAGGGGAAGACTGAGCGACCCCTGAAGATCCCAAATACTTCTTTGCCAAGATCACAGCAAAGCTGCCCCGCCATGCTCCCCCAGTGTATCTAGATTTCTTCTGGCAAAGTTTGTTCTTATGCTTTGTTCTCCAGATCACTCCTGGGAAGTCTGTTCTAAAAAATGTTGAAGATAGCCGGACTCGGTGGCTCAGCCTGTAATCCCGCGCCTTGGGAGGCTGAGGTGAGTGGATTGCCTGAGCCCGCGGGTTTGAGACCCGCCTGGGCAACTTGGTGAAACCTCATCTCTACAATAAATCAAAAATCAGCCGGGCGTGGTAGTGCGCACCTGTAGTTCCAGCTACTTGGAAGGCTGAGGCGGAAGGATCGCCGGAGCCCCAGCAGGCAGAGGCTGCGGTGGCCGGGAGCGGCCACTGCGCTCCAGTCTGGACGACAGAGTGAGACGCCAACTCAAAAAAAAAAAAAAAAAAAGTTGAAGACACTAATCTTGTAGGGTGACCGAGAAAGGAAGAATTACAAAAGCAGAAACTCTGGGAATCACTCTTCTCTAAGACAATTGGCTTCTTGCTGGGTACCTTCCATTTCTGTTTCTATATCCAACTTTGATGATAAGCCCCTAAGGATTTCGGTCCGTTTGTTCTTCCCTGAAACCACCGCACAATTACAGTAACAACAAGGATAATGAAAAGAGGGCCACTTCGAAGTCTACCTGAGTTCTGGAATTAAATCCCGCTTGTGTCAGGAATGAGCTGTGAGACCCAGTTGCTGTCATCCACCATCAGACTTCAGTGAAATTATTTCAGTATTTCCAGTGCACTTGCAGATGGTTTTCCTGTCATGTAGAGTTCAGAAAAGAAAGTTTATTTGTCATAGAAAAGTTTAAAAGAGAAAAGGCGTATTCATCTACTGCCTGAGTCCACTTCAATTTTTAAGCATATCAGTGTATTTATTATTTAGCCACCCATAGGATGTCACATGTAAGGATCAACACATTGCTATGGGCTACATTCTCAGAAGAGACTGGACCCTTCTGGAAGCTGACATAAATGATTTCGGTCATTAGGGGGCTGGTTAATGAATCGCCCCAGTACTTAAGCACCCTGTGTCCTGTCCTGCTAACTTCCGGGATGGGCTTTCTTGAGGGAACAATTTAACTCAATGTACATAATAGATACACAGCCACGCACATTGCTGTGGGATGACTCAGGGTTGTACAGGGACCTGGGTTTTTAAAACAACCAGAAACAAGGCAATGGAAGTTCCTTCGTGGCTTTTCCAATTCACAGTATCAGACTTGCCTAAGCTCTCTCCCAGCTAAACAAGCCCTTTTTCCCCCAATGCTTCCTGAGTCCTTAATCCCTTTACTGAGAAAACCAGAAAAAGAGGTCAGTGGAAACGGGTGTTGAAAAGAAAAAACTCTGGGTCTCTTTTAACCAAGAAAAGCAGAGCATTTCTGAATTCTGGCTCTGACACAGAAAAGCCCTGTTTCTAAGTCCCTGCTCATGACGATTGCCTAGGGACTTGCTGAAAAAGTATTCAGGCTGATATTAACTGCCATGATCACGTATCCTGGGAGAAACACTTTAAAAGGACCAAGAGCCAGTTTTTTGGGGAAGCAAGTAGGCCAAGTAGTCTACTATGCATTCAGTTTAAATGATAAAATATATGTAACAGGGCTTTAAGATCTGTAAAGTCTCAGCTATGTCCCTAGTACTGTGCTAAGCGCCCCAGCACTGAGTGTAGAAGATTCAAAAAACAGGCTTCCTGTCCACAAAGATTCCTGGAGAGAGACAGAATTGCTCTATGCAAAATAATGAACAATCAAGTGCTGGACTGTTTTAAGATGTAGATTATGCCAGGTGACCATGAGAGAGTACTGGGGCTGGAGCTGTCAAGGACACTTGGTGGAGAAGCCACAACCCCCATGACTGGTGCCTGTCAGGGAAATCAAAATTTGAAAGGATCAAGATCAGGCAACTTGTTTTATGCACAAAGGATATCTGTGTGGGTCAGGAATGCAATCAGACAACTTGTGTTGGTTTGACTCAAACTTTGTACTCAGTTCAAGGTATGATTTACAGCTTCAAACACTTTTACCTACAAAGACACCGCAAAACGCTTTGAGTATTTAAAATAAACAATTGAGAGCTGCTTTGCTACAGAATGTGGCTATATAAGAACGAATATGTTTGACGTTCTTTCTCACTATGAAGATGACAAGTCAGGACTTTAGTTTTCAGAAAACATTCATTGCTTTGGTCGCCTCCTTGCCAGAAAAACAATAGAAGGAGGGACTGAATTCCTTCCATCCCTGTGTTTCACTCTGTCTTGATTCCTAAAGTAATGAATGAGTTTTTAAGCAGCAGTTGCTGAATTCTTCTTTGCTTTGTCCTGACATGCAGACAATTTAAGAGGAAAATCAAGTCAGGGAAGTATTTAGAGAGAAGAATGCTGATGCCTGCAATTTTCTTTGAAATGGATAAAAAAAAAAAGATGGATTATTGGGTAGATAAAGGGATGAATAGATATGTACATATAAAGCAAGAAAGGAAACTATTAGTGAAAAAAATCAAGGTGATGGGTATAGATTGTCCTTGTAAACTTATTTTAACTGTCAAATTTACTATCAAAATTTCACAATACTATGGTGGGGAAAAAACAAATCAGGGATTTCTTTGTCTTGCCTTTTCTTCTAATAGTTAAAGATCATTATCTGAATGAACACAAGTAAAGTAGCTTGGACTTAGTCCTAAACATAAATGGAAAATAATAACTGTGTATATAGTTTTTTTAAAAGGAACCCTTGAATCTGTCTCTACTAGCTAACTGTTGATGCCAAAAATTCACTATTAGAAGCATGCTCTTTTGAGTTAAAGGGTTATTCTATAAAAACTTCTTGGGATTCTTGGAGAACTACCAGATTAAATTCAATTAGTCATTAATACTCAACTGCAAATCAATTTAAGTGACCACTCCAAATAATATGGAGCCAAAAGGGTTAGAATAAAGGAGAGAGCAATGAGACCATGAACACTAAGCATCTGAGGGGAGGAGTGGGAGACACTGAAAGGCAATCTGTAGAGGCACTAAGGATCAACTTCGCCTTCTTTACAAGGTAACCCTAGGCCAACTCAAATCCTGACATTAGTGTTTTGCTGCTCTTGGATTCTATATAAAGAATTCTGAAACTCCAGTGGGCTCTTAAACTGCCCTTCTGTAGCTCTTGCTACTTGAAGCTAAGGACTCAAGTCCAAATCTGATCTTTACAGGGGACACTTGGTACCCCATGGGCTGTTCATCTATAGTGAGGTTTAAATCTTGACTTGCTTTCCCTCTACAGAGAGGAATATTGTTATTTTTGTACCTTTCTCTATTTTTCTTTCTTCAGAGACAGTTTTTTCTTAGCTGGTTTCTTCAGAGAGTAGAGTCTGAGCCAAGGGTTTATATGCCACTATTTTGTTAAAGCGCACACACTAAGGGCCAGGAGGTAAGGACCAGGGACATGAGACATAAACGATAAAATCAATACAGGTACAAGGAAGTACGGGCTGACTACCACTAAGCACAACTGATTGTTTGATATCACAGGATTACCTTCAATGAAGCCATGTAGAAAATGTTTTAGGGATGTCCCTCTAGGTGAGAACCTCTTAGATCCCATTGATCAAAGGATCCCTCTAAAGGGTTCATTCTCCTGCATACCCAGACTGTACATGTATGAGGGTTGCTGTGAATTTCTATGTCTTGGTATCAGAGAAGTCCCAGAGTAACAGGCGAGTATGCACTGGATGGGCACGAAGCAAAGTGCTATCCGATTGTACCTTTCAGGAGCTGCTGGCTACGGTGACAGCTGGAATGAGGACAAGCAACGCTAGAGTTCTAAAGTGGTGAACAAGAACAGCCTGATGTAGACCACCCCTCGTACCACGCAGCCTGCTTGTGTCCTCCATTTTCTGGTTCACTCTGGAACTTCTATTTTTTCTGAGAACAAGATGCCCTAGTTTTCTCCCTGAAGGGGGAGGTACGAGTCTAATCAGTCACAGAGTCCCCTCAAGATAGTGGCAGTTGAATTTCCAAAAAGATCTAAGGCAAGAGGATTAGTGAAATAAGATGCAGTCCCACAGTTGTAGCTGTTACTAACACCAGAATTGACATTCATCATGCTCCTCTTCTACCTCTCATTTTAGATTTCTAGCCCCTGGCCAGCACTTTGAAACTGATCTGCACTGCTTGTCCAGTAGTAAGATCACGACCTACATCACCAAGGAGTCTAAGGTCTGTATTGCTTCGCCTTTGGTCTGTGATTGCTGCAATTAGCTATTTTTTATGGATACACCAAATCATGAATCCCATGGATCTCAGGCACATTCGCCTGCTCACATTGTGCTGAGAGTCATAGCTCCTCATGGTATTCAGTACAGTAACTCTTTCTTTGCTTGCTGATCCATCAGCATGACAAGGTCAAGCTACATGTCTGTCTCCACATCTTCTTGCTCCGTCTAGGGGACCGTTTTCCAAGAAACGGTATAAATTGTATCTCAGTTGCTGTCTATTGTTTTGGATGGGGGAGAAAAAAGGGTAAGATGTCTCCACCAGCTCTTGTTTCTCACTGCAAAGGTTTAACCCCTAAGATTGTTAATGTCCATGCATTTCTAGGTTGCTGCTCACACATGAGCACCTAGTGGAGTCCTATGCTTCTGTGTCAACAATGAAGCCCCAGGAAGAAAGTTTACAGTGCAGCTATGAAGCGAAACAATGTCAAACCATGCAGAACTGGTCATTGCTACAGAAGCTGGAACAAGACAGATGAGACTGAGAATATCTGAAGTGAAACCTAAGTGTTGGACATACTTCAAAAGCACATTTCCAAAGAAGTGTGACCCAGTTATCTCCAGGCTATAGGAATCAAGGAAGCAGTTTTGTCCTTAATACAGAGTTTTATTGAATCATAGGACTCTATACGCATTACTTCCTCCCCACAGCCCTCAGGTATTCTTGGGAGCCCTGGGGGAGTCCCAAAAGTGTTTGAGATTCCCTCTGGGTCTGTGCTCACTGTGATAATGCCTCTGCATGCATCCTGTTCCTGCAGTGCCAGCCTCTGCCCCTCTAAGTTGATACCCTGCTACTGCCGATGTTCTGCTCTAGAGACAAAGCCTGGTCAAGTGCTTCAGCCACCTCACGAACTGCTACACAGAAAGGAAATGGTGTTCTCTTCTGTATTATGCTCTACTGGGGGAGAGGCCTCATCCTGCAGTGGAGTTGCTAGGGCTTGACGGTGTTATAGAGTTTGGTGACATGGCTTTGCCAGCTTTGTTAATTTTCCTCTCTAGAGCTATCATACAACACCAAGATAATTGGGCCAGGGTGGGTTCAAAGAACAGCCTTCGTGTTGAACCAAGGGTCATTACTTCTTTTGATCCTTAAGTCCTATTGCTAAGCCGGGCTTGCTGTGCCAGAATTTTTCTTCCCTTAGGGATACATTTTCTCCTAGGGATTGCACAGCCTTTGCAATTTCGTATTTGATGCATCCTTCTCCCTCAAATCTCCTCCAGTTTGCTAGAGAACTCAGTACAAATTCGTTTTCCACGAGGTTCCTGAGTACTCTTATAAAGCAGGACTGCTGAGGGCAAGGGTGCTACTGCCTTAATTCCTCCCACAAATCATATCTGACCCTCAGCTCTGGCCCAACCCTTGGGGCTCCTTAATCCTTAGGAAGGGATAACAGGGTAAACATCTCTTACACACACACCCACACCCACATACATATACACTATCAGGTTAGGTTTAAGGTTTAAGTTGGAAGTCATTTTTTAAAAGCTCCTGTTATATGTTTACAAAGCTTGTATCTGCACAGCATCCTTTCCTATTGTGCCCACTTTGATGATCACTTCCTCATTGATTTCTGGTACCCCTCAAATTAAAAAACATTCAGGCCTTTGCAATTCACAAGAAACCAGAAGGCCTGATAATATCCTCAGGGAAGCAGAGAAAAGTTCACAGAAAAATGTGCAGTGGATATCTTCCATGCCCAGATGCTAGTCACCGTGCACTATCACCACGTCTCAGGAGATGAAAATCAACGGATGGGCCCATGCAAAAGGGGTACTCATTGTCCCCTGAAAAGTTATCAGGATCCCAGGCTCTGTCTTTAGACTTTGAGTGGGACTTTGTCTCCTGGACAAAGGAAATTGAATTTTATGCCAGCCATGATTCAATAGCCAATACAAACCTGGCTGGCACAGTATTAAAGACAGTATTTTATATGATGCTGCAGGTAGGCACACCTTGGACTAGCCGCCTTCAGCAGAACTACTCATGTAGATGCTCACTTTAAAATATAAGTGCAGGTCAGATACTGGGACAGATTCCAACATGTTGCTAATAATGTTTTATTGGGCTGTCATTCTGTGGTGGTTTCTTAAATGTAGTGGTCTTGTTGCCATCTTCCTTTGAACAGAACTGGACACACAGTTGGTAATAAACATGCTTATTAAATAACTAGCTAAAATAATTAATTGATAAAAGGCATCATCTCTTGAATTAGATGCCATGATCTGGCGATCTATCCGTTTGTTTAAATGGTGGAGCATCGGTGGCTCAGTCTGTAATCACAGCACTTTGGGGGAGGCCAAGGTGAATGGATTGCCTGAGCCTGAGGGTTCGAGACCAGCCCAGGAAACTTGGCAAGACCTTGTGTCTACAATAAATCAAAAATTAGCTGGGTGTGGTAGTGTGTGCCTGTAGTTCCAGCTACTTGGAAGGCTGAGACAGAAGGATCGCCAGAGCCCAGCA
>NW_007246639.1:40051-46342 GCF_000164805.1 Carlito syrichta | reverse complement strand
AAGGATAGAGCAATTCTCATTGTAGAAAAAATTTTTTTTGAGTCAGTCTCACTCTGTTGCCCAGGCTGGAGTATAGTGGCACACTCACAGCCACTGCAGTCTCGACCTGCTGGAATCACATGCCTGACTATTTATTTATTTACTTATTGTAGAGACAAGGTCTTGCCAAATTGCCCAGGCTGGTCTCTAACCCTTGGGCTCAGGCAGTTCTCTCACCTCGGCCCCCCAAAGTGCTGGGATTACAGGCTTGAGCCACCACGCCCGGCAGCAGGAAACTTTTGAAAGAGAATTGTTATAGAACCTATTTGAATATTTGTTTAGACATTGATAAACATGGGCTAATACAGGGTCAAAAGTCCAATGTACAAAGTTAGGAAAAAAGCATATAATCCCGCGCCTTTGGGAGGCTGAGGTGAGTGGATTGCCTGAGCCCGCGGGTTCTAGACCCACCTGGGCAGGCCAGACCTCATCTCTACAATAAACCAAAAAATTAGCCAGGCGTGGTAGCGCACGCCTGTAATTCCAGCTACTCGGAAGGCTGAGGCGGAAGGATCGCCGGAGCCCAGCAGGTCGAGGCTGCGATGGCCAGGAGCGGCCACTGCACTCCAGTCTGGGTGACAGAGTGAGACTCCAACTCACAAAAAAAAAAGAGCATAGCTATGTCTTATTTGATGTTTCACTTGGATGTACTTTTATGCTTTAATAAGTGACAATATTAGAGCTGGAGGGGGTCTGCCAGATACAAAAACTGAGGCCTGAAGAAATGAAGTGACTTGGCCAAAGTCAAATATTAGTTAGCAGCAGATTCTGGACCAGAGCCCAGATGTTCAAACTCCCATTAGGCATTTTCTCTTCTATTCCTTGCTCAGTAATGAGGTGTTCTCTTTAGCTGTATTTTTGCTTCCGTGTCACATGAATATCTCCCCTTTGATTTTAAAGTCCACTGTGCCAGAGGCAAGTCAGTCTTACTTCTTGAGAAAGGCTGCTGAAAGCAGTTTTATATTCCCAGATTTTAGTCATTCTCTGGCTTAATGACATCTCTGATGAATTGGTGGAAACACTGCTGTCTGAAATATTTCCAAGTCACTAGTCACCTCTTCATTTCACTAAACTGTGCTAATTTTAAGAGGGGTAACCTTATTATGGAAACAATTTGGTTAGAAATGCCATGAGTTTTTCTTTCTTCTTACCCTCTTCTTTCTCGCTCAACACACACACACACACACACACACACACACACACACACACACACACACGCACACATACATTTCTTACATTCATAGGACTGAAAAGAAGCCTAAGAAGTTATCCAGATTGTTCCCCTTAGCCTTGACCACACCCACATATCCCAGATGCGAGCACATCTGGCTGTGCAGAGAAATCCTCCCTCAGAAGCACCCTTTATTTTCTAATAACTCTGGCTAGGAGTACAACCCCACATGAGTGCACACCACACACTGGCACAGTGTGGGCAGCTAGGGAAACCAGAGAATCCCCACAGTCCCTGGAGCCCTCCTGAAGGCAATGCAAATGGAGAAGGGTAAAAAGTTAACCCATAGCTACATTTTTTACACACATTCTCCTGGGCTCTTTATCAGGGAGCTTCTCCTGGGGGACATGCCCCAACAGTCACACCCTTCAAAATGGACACACTCAAGGTGTGGCTGGGAGCTTGTATCTGGCAGAAAGATTCTTTGAATTTATGATACCATCTTCTTAGCAAGACACCTCTCCTATCCTAAAATCTCATAGTAAAGGCCATTCCTATCCCTTCTCACTGATCATTGCAAACATGTAGACGAGTAGGTGACTTCTTCTGTATCACTATTGACTCTTAGCTTTCCCCAGGACAATCACCTTCCCAGTAGAGGCACATCTAGCTTCTTACTACAATCTAGCAGCTCCTGGTATAAAATCCATTGAACAGACTTTTATTGACAGCATCTATGTGCCAAGACCTTAGTCGACAAAGATAAAGAATATGAACACAGTACTTGAGAAACTTATGATCAAGTGGGAAAGATAATATTATTGATGGTGACGGTAATAATGATTAGTATATGCCAGGCCCTTTACTAACTCGTTTAATCCCTACATCAACCCTAGCCCAAGGTCACACAGCTAATTGACGACAGAGGAATACTGCTTTTCTCCAAAAACCATGGCCTCAACTACTGTGAAAAACCAGACAATTTCGTAAGGTGATAGGTACTGTGAAGGAGTGTGTACAAGGTGCCTCAGGGGCCCAGAGAAGCCATCAAACAGTCAGTTAGAAAGGCTTCCTGGAGGAGATGTTCCCTGAGTTGCCTCACACCCCTGATTCCTAGTTCAGGGGCAGAATCACAAATGCAGTCACAAAGTTGGTCACCATCACCATCTCTGTGGAGGCCTGTCACATCTCCACCCACATTGCCCTCCTCCACATCTTGGCTAGACATGACTTGCCCAAGTTGCTGTTGGTGCTGGTACCAGACTCTTATTCAGAGGGAGCTTATCCTTCTTATTCTTCTGTACCCCCAACTCTCCAGCTCAGGTTGCTCAAATTCCTGTACAGTCTGAAGCAAGTAAGAGAATTGTTGGCCATTAAGTGAACCCGGGTGGCAGGGGAAGAGAATCAATGCACTGAATCCGAATATATCTGGGATGGATGGACTCCATTACAGACTCATTGTGTCATACTTGAACAATATAAGGATTCTTTCCTTCTCTCGGGGAACCCACAGCTGCAATATTTCTAGCTGCTTTGCAGAACTCTTATCACAGTTTTAATGAATTGTAGTTGAAGTAAAGTCTGTTGGTTCTCACGAAAAGAATTAAATTTGGGTCTTGCATTGCATATGCAGCCCTAAAACAGAACTCAGGTCTCATTATTCAGAAAACAGTAATTTGTTTTCATCCCTAAATATTAATTGTGCTGCTGTATTTTCACCTGATGGGACGATGAGCTCATTATTGAGAAGGATTTGCCCATAGGAAACAATTGATTACAATGATCTAGAAACTGGTTGCTCAGAAAGAATTTGAAAGGGCCAGTCATAGCAATGCTGAAGGGGCCTCTTGACTAGAAAAGGGAAAGTAATTACCACACACAATCCTAGGGACATCCCAAGGCAAACCAGTGTGGCCATTAGGATGTTTTTATATTTGCAAAACATCTCTGGCTGCACTTTTTTTTTTTTTTTTTTGAGTTGGAATCTCACTGTCACCCAGACTGGAGTGCAGTGGCCGCTCCCGGCCACCGCAGCCTTGACCTGCTGGGCTCTGGCGATCCTTCTCCCTCAGCCTTCCAAGTAGCTGGAATTACAGGCGCGCACTACCATGCCCGGCTAATTTTTGATTTGTTGTAGAGATGAGGTCTCACCAAGTTGCCCAGGCAGATCTCAAACCTGCGGGCTCAGGCAATCCACTCACCTCAGCCTCCCAAAGTGCTGGGATTACAGGCTGAGCCACCGAGCCCGGCTTCAATTTTTTTTTTGTAGCCGTAATCAGTGATTATGGACATAGGACTGGGGAATAAAACAAGTTCTTTTAGTCTATCCCGTAATCTTTAGTTAAGCCTATATGCCAGATGGGTAAAACTATCTATCTTTCGTCATACAGATTACCAATAGTTTTAATCTCATGAGGCTGGCACATGAGTAGCTGCTCAATAAATATTTGTTGAATGAATGAACACTTCTGATGACTTGTTCTTGCTTTCCTCACCCTCCCAGAAGTGATGTTCAGTGAGACATTCTATTGTAGATTCTAAAAAGCAATCTAATTTTTCCAGTCATAGCTCTGGAAGATGCAGAGAACAAGGTTTGTATGGGAAAAAGAGAGAGAAAAAGAAAGAAAATGCGCTCTCAAGACGGGGAGGGGGAGGAGAGGAAAGGGCAGGAGGTATAGAGAATGAGGAGGGAGAGAGGAGACACAGGTACGAAGGATGGTGGGGTGGCCAGGATGGAGGGTAGAAGTGGGTGACTTGGGAAAGTAGGCATCCAGAAAAGCAGTTAATGGCATAACTGCAGCTTTAAATAGCTCTGGGTTAATCGAAAACAAGTGAGATGACCTGGTAGTCTCAATAAATGAAAAGCAGAAATCGCTCCTTGGGAAGAATCTGTGTCTCTGGTGGTTTAACAGACTGAATAAAAAACTTTATTTTGTTTTGTTTTAAGGTGAGAAAGAAAGAAAAAATAAGAAATAAAAGCCCTCTCAGCTTAAAATATATAGTCTTCCTAGGGCTGTCAGCGAGTTCACTTTCACAGTGATGAGAAAGGCTCTAACTTCCAAAAGGGACTTTTTAAGGGACAGACCCTAAAATAATTGGCATGTCTATAGGTTAGAGAGCTGGTTGGGGGGAAATAAAGCCCACTTATGCCAGAAAGCAGACCTAACTTACTCAGGTAATATCAACTCTTTCCTTGTATAAATTTGGCAGGTATCATTGCTGTCTATACTGGCCAAAGCCAAGATTATAGTTTGCCAGCCCTGCTCAGAAACTTAAAATGCTCATATTCAGCTAGTTCTTCATTATGTCTAACCCTTACCTCTCTTGCTTTAATACAAGTTCCTGTTTTCTTCTTTTCAGCTTCAGCAGAGGAGATTCATTAGTGTCTATCTTCGGTACAGCACATTCCTTCCTTCTCTTCATTTTTAGGTCATTCATTAGCTGTCTCCCCAAAGGAGAGCTTTGAAAAATAACTAAATAGATAATGAGCTTGTTCCTGTTGTCTTTTTCTAACACATGCCAGTACACAGCATCATGGGCCTGCCATGGGGGAGAGAATCACAATAAAACATTTCAGATCAGGAATCAGCTGCACAATTCTTTAGCGTTTAGCATAGATTACCACCCAGATATTAACCACATAATCTTCCAAACATTTTTAGAAGATGATACGGGTAGGAAATATCACTGCCACATGAGGTAAGAAAATAGAACGTGCTTTTCCCCAGCAGGTTATCAACACAGCCAGGAAAAACCTCCAGTACTTGGACTTGAACTTTCTTGCCCTGCCTACAGCCCAAAATATCCTTAAGAAAAAAAAATTCTCTTTCAAAATAAGTCTGTCTTCAAGTTAAAAGTCCAGAAAGGCCTCAAGGAAAATCTGAGCACTACAACCACAGTGGGGAGCTTCTTCCTGGCCTCCTGACCATTCTAATGCTCCTAGACCTCCCAATTCATCCTCCCTCCAATCTCATTTCTCCAGAAAAGAGCCTTGCAGAAAATGCTCCAGCCATTGAATTGGTTCATAACGACAACTTTCTCAAAATTTTCCATTAGGCACCAGCTGCTCTTTAAGTTAAACCGAAGAGAGAAAGGTCATCGTCTTTCTTGCTGCTTAAGCTAGAGCATGACTCAGAAGAACAAACAGAGAAGAGATGGTAGTAATCCCCACATTATTTTTTAATATCCCACGTGGTACCACACAAGACCCAGGACTAAAGTAAGTCTCTCTTTCCTTGTGTAACTGTTTACCTTTGCACAGACTCCCTAATCTCCCAGGGCATGCAGGTGCCTAAGAAACAGCACTCTATTCCTTTTCCTTCATGCTAGACAGAAGCCCACCAGGCAAGATTGACTTTCTCTGGGTCAGGGAAGCAGATGACCAACCCTGTGTTAGAACAGAGTGTGTGGCCCTGGCTGTGGAAGAGTGAGCAGACCATCTTCTAGTCAGAGAAGGTGGTGGGGACTGAGAGATGAAAAGGCCCTATCCCCCACCAACACTACCTCCCAGGTTTAGCAAGATCTATGAAGTTCCATCATTAGAGACTCCTTGCCTTCCCTCTCTTGGGAAAAGACAGTAGACCACACAGTGAGTCATTAACAAGCCAGTGGGACATCGTTAGTTAGATCAGTCCCTTGGGAAGGGGGGAGGGAGGTAGAGGCAGCAGGTGCTCCCAGGAGCCGGGAGCAGGGAAAGGAAAGTGGAATGCATGCAGGCAGACTCATCCATCAGCGATGTGCCCAAGTCCCAACTAAGAGAATGTGAACCGGAGGCATAGGAATGGGAGCAGGCATCCAGGTCTCTCTCCTTGGTCTAGCCAGTCAGTGGTTTCTAAGATGCTATGACTAGATTCTCCCACTGCCCTACTGGCTGGCACACCATGAACATCACACTCACAGCAGTGCAGCTCTCAGAATGCACCCCTCATGGTCTATATCTGCAGTATGAGGTTTTCCTAGGTATAAAGTCAAGTGAGGTCAGTAGAATCTCAAGTTTGGTACCTTGGCAATTCTCTCTGAGATTTACCTTCTGAGGTTTGGTTTAAAAAAAAGAAAATGATTTTTTTTTTTTTTTTTTTGAG
>NW_007246639.1:15180-38959 GCF_000164805.1 Carlito syrichta | reverse complement strand
TCCTTAGCCTCATGGTGGAATGCTTCCTAGATTTTGTTGGGTGGCCCCAAGTGACATTTACAACTAGAGAGGAAAAAAGTAATAGAATGATAAACACATTCATAATTCTTTTCTTCTGCAACTAAGCTTTTCAAGAAATTGGTCAATTATTCTTCTGGCCATGATGTGTCGCAAACAGTTGCATTCACATTTTTCATTTGGGGCAAGCTCTCATCATTTCAATTGCCATGGGTAATTATCTGGACCATTTGGGCAAAATCTCACTTGTGTCTGAATCATCTAGGCTAATTTAGGAACAGGCCAAAATTTTACCTGGATACTTGTCTCCACATTCTGTTTTACTTTGAAGACATGACTTTTTAGATATAAATGGAGTCTCACAAGTCTCTCTCTCTCTCTCTCTCTCTCTCTCTCTCTCTCTCTCTCTCTCTTTCTCTCTCTCACAGATTTCTTAAACCAAAGTGGTCATATTGTGAAGCTAAGGAATTAGATTTTTGGTTATTTTACTTTACTTTTTTATCAGCTTCTATCCTATTTTAGGAAAGATGGAAGTTGCTCATCATCTTTTATTCTCATTTTTTCCACTCCAAAATGAAAAAGGAAGAAGATGATTACCAAATGCTTTTGATCATCTCTATCTCAGAACATGCCTTATGGTTTTATCCAGCGAGGACAGAGGCTGTGTTGATACTGTCTGTGAAAGACTGGGACAAGTGGGTTTCAATAATGGATAGCTTTTTAATCTAGTAAGGAGGTGGCTATGGGATTTTTTATTATACCTAAATGACTGAGCCTCAGCAGGAACTGACATTCAAATGACACCAACATGAGGGCACAGGCTGGAAAGGAGGAGCAGTGGTGGTGGCAGCTACAGGATGGCAAGTCATTAAGCAATCACAGTATTCACTCCACAGACATGAGACAACGTTTCTGTTGGTATCGCTACTCCCTTCCATTATGCTCTTTTTCTCAAACCAAAGTATACACACTGCCCCACTTGGGAATACGCAGCCATGTGAACAAGTTCATTTTCCTGGAATATACATTTTCCCTCAAAGATCTGGGGATGGATGTATATAAAGTGATTTCATTCGTGATTTGAATAATTTTATATTTAAAAATAATATATTATGAAGAAGAGCATCATATGCTAATATATTTTTAACACAAAAGGAAAGCGTGCAACCAAATTTTCCAACTGAAGTGATTCTTCTGCTAAGTCCCAGGTTTTCAGAGAGCTATTTCCTCACTCCTGAAGGTGGGGTACTTGGGTAGAAGCATCCGGGAAGCATATCCTGCTCCATCTAACAATGATTATCTGCCACGTCAGTGTCCTGAGGCTGCTCAGCAGCAGGGGTTCTGTTGCACAGGCCTGACCCATGCATGCAGCTGAATGGGCTGGTTACATGATGCCAGGCTTCTCCTGCTCTAAATAAATCCCCACTGTCTGTCTGTTGCTACTGCTCCTCACTTGACAGTAGTTATGAGGCCAATAGTAGAAAACAAGAATCTGCTCTTTCCCCATCTGCATATTGGACAAGTCCTGCACTATTTAGCTTGTGAGGCCTGATAAGAAGCCAGCACAATCTTCCCATTGACTGCTGGCCTTCTTTTCCAGTCCCAAGTACCAGAGTCCCCTTATTAGACCCTTATTTTGCATGTCTCTAGCTGTCCCCAATTGAATCCCTTTCAGTTGCACCTGCATGGTACTTGTAAGAGAAGAGAAAGGGCTCCCTTTGAGCTAATTCAAACTCCTGGCCCTCACACTTGTTCCACTCTTGTGTGTCTTGGGAATCTCTAATTTAAGGCTTAAACATGTTTAAAGAATGCTGTTTTCATGCCTCCACAATGCACTGTTTATTTTGACCCATATTCCTAGAAACATGATGGTACTTCCCTTGTATTTTATTTTCCAAAGAAGGCAGCGAGGCAGTGATGACCAGACTCTTTTACCTCCTCCTTCTTCATGATGACTCTGAGGTCATCTATGCCTATGACTGGGTCTTCAAGAAGGGCTTGTAATAATCTCTAGACTTAGCATCTTAAATATTTATTTAAGGGATGGGGTTCTCCCTTTGTTGGTTTTAAAGTACAGAAACTTACTTGGGACATGAACAGCCCACCGTCATAGTCCCATGAGGGCTTTAACACATTTGAAAATGATGATGGTGACAGAATATTGGATGCCATGACGAATTAGGAAGTTCAGATACCAATTTAGAATGCAGTGAGGTTTAAAAAGAATGGCCACGACAACTGTTGCTGCTAGAATTCCTGTAGTAAAGAGAACTAACTGCTAAGTTCCATAAGGGTAGAGACCTCTTTGAATACCCAGTGCCTAGCTCAGTGCTGGGCATATAGTAAGCACTCAATAAATACTTATTGAAAAAAAAAAGAATGCCTAAAAAACACATATTGATGAATCATTTAGGTAGACCAAATATAGCAACTGGGAGGGCAAGACAGAACAAAGGAAAAGCTGAATGGTTATGTATAAGAAAATGGAAGAATTGGCAGTGATGGGAAATTACTGGGGGGGGCACCCCTCAACAACAACGGTACCTGCATAATGAACATTTGTATACCTAACCCTGAATTGTACCCCATATCTTCAAAATAAAAATTTTTTTTAAATGGAAGAAATTCACCTTTAAGAGAAAGGGAAACGTGAGTTCAACAGTTCAGGAGGCAGGAGCAGATATTTAAGCTCAGGGGTACACTAAATTCAGTTTTAAATTGTTTATATTTCAGGGGTATAAAATACCTCCATCTCCCCATATGTACATAAAGTCTGCTATACACACAAGGGTCTCAAGTGAGAACTTTTCATTGCTTTACATGCTTATGGCAAGCAGTGAAAGGTGCTGAGTTTCATGGGTGGGAAGCACTGAGGGAGCGAGGACCACACACATGGATGGTCAGAGGATCCACAGATTATCTTACTTGAAACAGGAACCAAGAACCAGAGTGCTCTCCTGACTTCTTCCTCTCCCTCAATTCCAGAAAAGTTTAGTTAGCATGGAGCACACCCTTTGCATGAGGGATGGTTTCATTGATCTCCACTGACATGTAATAATGGTGAGGAACTTCGTTGGTGTCTGATTTTGCTCAAGACTTGTTCTTTCTTTCGCCCCTTTCCACATTCTCCTGTCCCATTATTTATCATGTCTTGAATAATTTTCACCATCATGAAAAATGAGAGAAAGGTTCTGCTGAGAAGAGAAAAACAACAGTGAGAAATATGTTTAATTATTCCCGTAACCGGCCGGGTGCCGTGGCTCAAGCCGGTAATCCCAGCTCTTTGGCACGCTGAGGCAAGAGGATTGCCTGAGCCCAGGGATTTGAGACCAGCTTGGGCAACATGGCAAGACCTCATCGCTACAATAAATCAAAAAATTAGCCAGGCGTGGTAGCATGCACCTGTAGTTCCAGCTACTTGGAAGGCTGAGACGGAAAGATTGCCTGAGCCCAGCAGGTCAAGGATGACAGAGTGAGACTCCAACTCAAAAAAAAAAAAAAAAATTATTCCCATAATCTCTCAGAGACATTTAGGCCAGGGAAGGTCACCTATGAAACCTATATCATCATCCTCTGTAAGACCCAGTTTAGTCCAAGCAGTATGGCTTTTGAAAAATGCTCATCTTGGCTGGGCACGGTGGCTCATGCCTATAATCCCAACACTTTGGGAGGCCGAGGCAGGAGAATCACTTGAGCCCAAGAGTTTGAGACCAGCCTAGGCAACATCGTGAGACCTTTTCTCTAATAAAAAAAAATGGTAAAAAAAAATTAACCAGACATGGTGGTGTGTGCCTGTAGTCCCAGCCATTTAGGAGACTGAGGTGGAAGGATCAGCTGAGCCCAGGAGGTCAAGGCTTCTGTGAATCATGATCGTGCCAGTGCACTCCAATCTGAGCAACAGCGTTAGACACCGACTCAAGAAAAAAAGTTCATCTTGAATTCAAAGTAATAATTAATTTTTGTAAATAAACATAAGAAATTATGATAAAATCTAAAACTCTAGATGAGCTTTGCTGAATTAAAAATAGCTTTCAGGTCATTGAGGAAATATGCTTTTTTCCATCTCCAGCCATCTCAACCGCTATGACA
Source organism: Carlito syrichta (assembly GCF_000164805.1). Lineage (NCBI taxonomy): Eukaryota > Metazoa > Chordata > Mammalia > Primates > Tarsiidae > Carlito > Carlito syrichta. Next base: position 34,852 of record NW_007246639.1, on the reverse strand, counting down.
AATGATGGCTGTTAAAACGATAACTCTCTTCACCGTGGACTGTGATAAAAGGTGTCCTTTATCACATCCTTTATTTAAGCCTTAAAAAATGAATTTGATGAAATTCGAACTTATAGGAAACTTGAATACCAGGAGACAGTTTAAAGTTAATGCTCTTTAAAATTATTTCAGGCTTTGCTCCAAATTCTCCAAAGATTTTTCCAATAACAATATTCTGGGAAATAAACGGGGGCGAGTAGACCTTTGGCATTTGAGTATTTCACACTGGCATATTTACAAGCTGCCATTTTTGCTACCGGTGCATGACCTTGGAGTTCAATACTATAGAAGACTTTGTCATGTTGAACCTCATCTTAATGTGACGTTGTTGGCCTCTACTGCGTGGTACTCGATAACTTTCTAGACGTCATAAGCTCTCTCTGAAAAATGACCAGACCCGGCACAGTGGCTCACGCCTGTAATTCCAACACTTAGGGAGACCGAGGCGAGAGGATTGCCTGAGCTCAGGGGTTCGAGACCAGCCTGAGTAACATAGCGAGAACTCGTCTCTACAATTAAAAAAAAAAACAAACCAGCTGGGTGTGGTGGTGTATGCCTGTGGTGCCAGCTACTTGGAAGGTTGAGGTAGAAGAATCACCTGAGCCCAGCAGGTCGAGGCTGCGGTGGCTATGAGCGTGCTACTCCACTCTAACCTGGGCAACAGAGTGAGACTCTAGCTCAAAAAGAAAAATGACCAAAACTTTATTGAAAACTCAAAAGGTGGCTGATTCATGGTGTGAAGAAAGGTTTAAGAAACACTATCATTGGCAATGAGATTCTAGAAAAACTGGGATTCTCCAAAGTAAAAAGAAGCAATGTTTTCTTTCTTAAAAAAAAAAAAAATAGCCGGGCTCGGTGGCTCAGCCTGTAATCCCGCGCCTTTGGGAGGCTGAGGTGAGTGAATTGCCTGAGCCCGTGGGTTCGAGACCCGCCTGGGCAGCGAGACCTCATCTCTACAATAAATCAAAAAATCAGCCGGGTATGGTTAGTGCATGCCTGTGATTCCGGCTACTTGGAAGGCTGAGGCGGAAGGATCACCGGAGCCCAGCAGGTCGAGGCTGCGGTGGCCGGGAGCAGCCACTGCACTCCAGTCTGGGCGATAGAGTGAGACTCCAACTCAAAAAAAAAAAAAAATTAAATTTGGGGATGCATGTGCAAATGTGCTACATGGGTATATCGCATGATGGTGAGGTTTGAGCTTCTATTGTTCACCCAGTAGTGAACATGCTTTTTCACCCTTTAGCCCCCTCCTTCCCTTTCCCCTTTAGGAGTCTCCAGTGACTACTGTTCCCCTCTTTACGTCTGTATGTATTCAGTGATCAACTCTCACTTTTAAGTGAGAACTTGAACCTATTCAAATGTTAAGAAGTTGTCTACATTTCTGAAAAGAAGACATACAAATGGTCAACAGGTATAGGGAAAAAAAAACATTCAACATCACTAATCATTGGAAAAATGCAAATAAAAACCACAATGAGATATCATCTCACTTCAGTTAAAATGGCTTTTATAAAAAACACAGAAAATAACAAATGCTGTCAAGGGGCACACTCATATGCTATTGGTGTAAATATAAAATTGGTACTGCCACTATGGAAAACAGTATAGAGAGTCCTCAAAAAACTAAAAATAGAACTACTATATGATCCAGTAATCCCATTGCTGGGTATTTATCCAAAAGAAAGGAAACCAATATATCAAAGATATATTTGTACTCTCATGTTTATTGCAGCACTATTCATGATAGCCAAGATATAGAATCAACCTAATTATCTATCAATGAATGGATAAAGGAAACAGTATATATACACAATGGAATATTATTCCACCATATAAAAAGAAAAAAATCATGTCATTTGCAACAACATGGATAGAAATGAAGGACATTATGTTAAGTGAAATAAACCAGGCACAGAAAAACAAATGTCCCATGTCCTCACTCATATGTGAGGCTAAAAAAGTTAATCTCATGAAGGTAGTGAATAGAATGATGATTCCCAGAGGCTGGGAAGGGTAGTGGAGAGGAGGTTGGACAAAGAAGAGTTCATTAATGGGTCAAAAATACAGTTAGAAAGAAGGAACAAGGTCTAGTGTTCAGTACACAGTAGGGTGACTATAGTTAACAATAATATGTTGCACATTCCAAAATAACTAGATTTAGGATGTTCCCAACACAAATAAATGATAAGTGTTTGGGACATCCCAATTACCCAGACTTAGTCATTGCACATCATATGCTTGTATCAGAATACTACACGTACCCCATAAATATGTACAACTATTATGTATCCATCAAAGTTTAAAAAAAAAAACAAAGTTGTCTGACGGTACTGAGTGAAATAAATTAAGATTCAGGTAGACTCATTTTCACTACCAGTTCTTAACTCACACTTTAACATATAGAATAGTAGAGCGGAAGTGACAGTATACTCAGATTCTATTTCCTACTCACCTACTAGCCAGCTGTGTGAATTTAGGATAGCTATTTCATCTCTCTGGTGACTGTCATCATCACTACTATCATCATAGCCAGCATTTATTGAGCCCTTACTATGAGTTAGGCAATCTGCTTAACCCTTTACATGGATGATCTCATTGAATGCTTGCAGCAACCAGATGCAGAGGGCTATTATTATCTATAGAAGCAAATAATACTGGATAACAACAACTAACATTTATTGAATGTTTATCATGGTGGGGTATTACGGTAAGTGCTTTACATGCATCATTTCATATAATCCTTATAGTAATGAGCTGGGTATTATTAAATCTCTACTTAACAGATAGGAAGTTAAGACTTAGAGAGGTCCATTCATTTGCCCAAGGTGACACAGTTTGTAAGAAGTGAAGGAGGATTTTGAATTTATAATTTTCTGATTCTGAAGCTCTAAATCTTAACCAATAGGCTCTGTTGGGTATAAAATAAATTAATCACACGGAAAAAATATACACTTTTGTATGGATGTTGAGTTCCTTATATTCACATAAGCACCAGTGTTGGCACTATACTGTCATATAGCCATCATGTCATATAGGAGGTATTTTCCATCAGCACAACCAGCCCTTGAGCCATTCCCTCCATAGTAATTTTCACAGAGCCAAACTCACTCAATGTGGCTTCTTATATGTGGTCAACAGCAAACACTCAGAGGACAACTGGTCAAGGTTCAGGTGGTAGGAATATTGGCTGTGAAGCTGGTTTCATCTCTGTTTGACTTTAGGTGACCTATAAGGGATTGAACCTGTTCTCTGGTCCTTATCCAAAGAAACCAATTGCCCTCATCAAAACCTAAGTGTTATCTTGAGAATTTCATTTTTGTACCCTGGCACACAGATGGCAAGAATCTGTGTTTCTGACAATTGAGCAAACTTTCTTCTTTGATTGCAGGAATAAAGGAACAGAAAATAGAAATTCACTGGAATAAGTAGAAGGCAGATTTCTAACTCTACACATACACAGAGTCACACATATGCACAATCACACAGACACACACACACACACACATATACACACACACACATTAGCAGAATAGCAGAAACAAGAATGACCAGTGATTTTTCCATGACAGGAACACAGTGGGAGATTTGGTACTATTTCATTTCTACACATTTTCTTTAAGGGATCACAGGTCAACATTTAGACCTTTCATATGAGACAGAGAAACATAAAATGTTAGATTGATTGCAAATCTGAGAAGCAGTCATATCCAAATTATAGTTATTAATGTTATTTCTGTCTCTGGAGAAGTGATAAATTACATTCAAGTCCATTACTTAGCAGAGTTATTATGCATTTAGGAACTTAATTTGGGGAATTTTGATTTTCTTTGGAAGAGAAAAGACGGAGTCATCCTTTGGCTGAAGTATGACTATTCTGGTTTCTAGTCGGATGCCATCTTGTGTGAGACTGGCCAAGTGTCAGCCTTTCCCCCCATGGGTGGTTTAGAAGAAAAGAGGAGGTATATGCAGGAGATTTGCTCTCAGCTTCATAATAATACTCTTCCTTTATCTGACATTCACTAAAAATAACATTTGAATGAAGGAATTGGGTCACCTGGTGACATTTTTGGTAGTAGCAGAACATTGAGGGGGGTAGTCTTTATGTTTTCATGCAGAATTGTACAAGTTCAAAGTGTTGTGTGTGTACAAGGCATTTCCAAAGAAAGCTATGGAAATTCCTCATTTGGATGTCTTCCAAGCAAGAGAGGGGCTGCATTTGTGGGGCAACTTGGGGACACTCCCTCACAGAGGCAGAGGCTGAAGTCGATAAAGAAAATGGTAAAATCTCATTTCAATTCTGCAATTTGTATCTTTTATCCATGTGACATACTGGCCCCAGAAGGAATGTGAAGCAGCCAATCACTTTATCTTTCCCAATGTATTTGTTTCACTTTCCAAGCACAGAAGTACAAGGTGTAGGTTATTTTCGTGTCAGATGGCTGGAGTGAAATTTGGAGGCAGAAGACACTTGTATCCTGATTCTTGATTCCAAGAACTTTCACTGGCACATAGTAGGGTTCGATAAAGATTGCTGAATGAATAATAATCTGAAACCTTCTACAGCCTCTCTGTTGTATCTTTCACTGCTTTCCGCCTCACTCACTCAGCCCGATCACACGGGTGCCCTGGCTGAGCCTCAGACACACCAAGCATGTGCCTCCCTTTGCCTTTACTGTGCTTTGGGCCTGGAATGTTTCCCCCGCGTGTTTGTGGGATTGGCTAAAATGTCATCTCATCAGTGAGATCTTCTGTCATTTCCTTCACTCCTGCCCAATTCCCTACACCTTCCATTGCACTTACCAGCATATGATATAGTACATATTCACCTGTTTATTTGTTTAACGTCTTTATACCCCCACTAGAAAGCGAGCTCCATAGGAACAATGACTTTGTCTTGTTCATTACTGGATCCCCAGAGCTTAGAGACCGATAGTGTCTGAGTGAATGAGCAGAATGATGACTGAGCGTGTGTTTTAGTCATGGCTCCTCTGGTTGATGGTAAGACTCACTCAAGTAAGCGCAGGTAATGGTGATTTAACTTAATAGGAAGAGCAGTCCAGAAATCCAAGAATAGGGATGCTGGTGGGCTCCTTGGTTGGGCCACACATCCTGGAGGCAGGAACTGGAGAGGCTGCCAGGACCTTCACTGGTAGATTTAGGAAGGCCTAGACTCTAGCATGCCATCATTTTTCTACCTGACATCTCCTCTCTTCAATTCCTTGTTTCCTCATAACTTCAGCTTGCACCATGCCATGTGACAGCTTGCCTCTGAGTTGACCTCTTCCCTCTCCATCAGCTCTCTCAGTTCCTCCTCTCAAAAGAGAAACCCAATGATCCCAGATCATCTTTACAGGCCTAGCCACCAGTTCCTAAGTCTCTAGCTTCTTGACTGATTGGCAGGTACCCTCCCTGGGTCCACTCCCCTATGATGCAGCACTGGCATCATGTGGTTTGCTCCTCATTTAGTAGAAGTGACTCGAGAGACAACTTCTAGAAGGATCAAGTCATTGACCTTCCAAATATTATCTTCCTCCTTCTCCAAGGATGCTCTTTCATCTCCTTACATACTCCCTTAAAGGCTGTAGGAGTTCATTGCACTTTTGAAAATGTATTTGATTGATGTTTTAAATCAATTAGTTGTGCCCAAAAGTGCTTTATAAATTATACCTTATGTTAGTTTAAAGAGTTACGGTTAATGTGGAACAAAAAAAATCACATGAGCCATCTTTTTTTCTTGGGTTTGATGGGAAGATTCTAGAAGGAATCTGACAAGTATAGCTGGTGTGGCAGGTCCTGCACCATTCCTCAGAAGCTCTCACAGACATAATTAGCCAGAAATACCATATCTAGGGGGCATGCTCGTCTTACCAGTTAGGAGGACTGTCTGGGCTTGGGAGAGGGAATATACTGAGCCAGCTATATTCAAAACTAAGAGCCTGGCAGGAGACAACTATTTTGTTCAGCTCAGATACTGGAAGCCAAGTCTCTTGAGAGATGTATAATTAATTCCTTACATGTCATCTTTAAGTCTCCTCTCAAGCCCAGGATTTGCTTTCCTTTCTTTTTTCAAGATGGTATGGAGTGGGGGACCCTGAGCTAAGCACACTGAGGGCTAGCACGGATCCTGTTGGTGTCCCCGGGCGGCTGCTGTCATATATGTATTTTGACTCGAGGTCTCATTCTGCTGCCTAGGTGGGAGGCAGTGGCTCACCGCAGCCTCGAACTCCTGGGCTCAAGTGATCTGAAGTCCTTACAGTGGCTTACAACTCTCTACTTGCTCTGTCTCACCCCATCACCGTTGACTTTCTCTCCTCTCCTATTATTCCCCTCCCTTGCTCACTCTGCCCCAGCTACATGGCCACTTTTTTGTCCTCAAATGCTCCAGCAGGCTCTTGTCCAAGGACCTTTGTCCAGTATGTCCCTTCCATCTGGATGCTCTCCCTCCAGATATCCCTGTTGCTAACCTCCTCACCTCCTCCAACTCTTTTCTCAAATCCCACTACTCAGTGAGATCTACCCTGGCCACTCTGATGAACTAATACTGCTTGAAATCAGAACCACACCCTTCCAACATGACAATCCCCCTTACCTTATTTTTCACCTATTTGTTTTATTTTTGTTGTTCATTCCCACTAGAATATAAACTCCACAAGGGCAAGAATTTTTGTCTTTTTTGTTCAGCGATGTATTTTAAGCATCTAAAACAGTGCCTGAAGGTACTCAACAACATTTGTGGATTGAATCAGTTAATGATCTAATCTTTACAATCCAATAGTCTTTCTCCCAGATCCAGAATCTCCCTCATTGATCTTCCAGGAATATGGCTACCTACTTGAAGCCTCTGTGCCAATAGCTTAGACTTAAGGGAAATGTGGAGGAAACTGCCCTCTCCCAAGGGAAATCTGAGAAACCCCAAATTGCACCTCAACCACATCTGTACCCTCTGGGCCAGAAATGACCACAGTTCCTGCTCACTGTGGGTGGATAATCCAACACTGGGCTGTTCAAACTCCTTCACTTGCTTTGTTTTTGCACCAGCATTGTTGACAAAATCTGCATAACTTCAGCAAAGGAGTAAGAAAGACATAAATCCCTGATTTCCCATCTTGCATAAAAGATCTGGCAGGAAAAAGAGTTTGAAATATTGACAAGAATTAGGGGTAGAGTCTGTGTATGGGGTTATCTCAATTACCTCAGATAATGATGAGGATGTACCATCATCTCTAGGGAGGATAAAAGGAAAATGTGAAAAGGCCATAGTCTCCTCAGGTTCTGTAACCTGCCAAGCACACCACGGGCTTGTCATGTATATCAGTCTCAAGAAGAAGACTATCACTCACCCAGACACCCAGTTCCCAGGTATCATGTAGAGAAGAATCTTGTCACTGTTGACAGGAATCATCCCCAAGGCTCTACCTGTCTGGCCTTTGTTCCATGAGAGATGGCTGTGGTCAGAGTCATCCTAAAATGTAAGTACATGTGAATCATAAATAACGATGAATAACCACATTACAGATTGTGCAATGATTGTTTTACTGAGATGAGATTTACACCTAAAGATACTGTCGGTAAAGCCTCCCTCTACCCTTTTAAGACTTCAGAATACTTAGCAATAACAAGGAAAGGAAATGGTCTGAAGAATTTATTGAGGAAAGTCCTTGGTCAGACACAGTCTAAGGCATGCCTGGTGCTTCTCTCACTAAAAGGCAGAATAGGCTCCCAGGACTCTTTCTTTGTCATCCATGTGTGTTCTGTTACATCTCAAGTTGGTAACTAAAGGAGAAGGGTAGAGGAAGGAGAATTCTCGTGGGAGAGCAGAGTATAGACTACATTTCTGGGCTCCTCTTTAGAATCTGCAGGTTTGAAGTAAAGCTTCAACTCTTCTCATGAGTATAAATCTATTTATTTATATAGAGCAGGCCTTTATAATTTTTTTCCAACTATCAATTTTGTGAGTACACTTTAAAAAGAAGAAAAAAAAAAAGAAGCCAAGGTCTTGCTTCTCCCTGCTCCATTCCAGTCAGAATATAAGGAGTAAGAGAAGTGAAATCTTTATGCTTTACAATGACCTCACAGACAGTGCCCCCTTCACCCTGGGCCAGTGAGTCTATTTGCAAAGCTGATTTAAGATGAAAAGTGAAATGGAATGAACAAGCTGTACCCCTCTGCCCTGATGAATATTTTCTAAGGGAAGTCTGACCAGCTTGAAAATTCTTCACAAATTCGAGAGGAAAAGGCATCAGGCTTCTCAATGGCCTGGATCAGGTTTCCATAGTAGCTTGGTTAGACAACAGACCTTTTTCCAAGAGTTATGCAGATCTTGTCAATAATGCTGGTGTGAAAACAAGAAAGCCAACAATGGGGTCTTGTTCATTTTAAGCTGAGTCATGAAAATCATGCACTAAAACCATCCTTGGAGAAAGACTTGACTGGTAAAACAACATTGGAAGGAGTTTTTGAAAGGAAATGTTACCCTCTGAATTCTGAAGGGCATTTAAAGCAATGAGAGATTTAAGAAAAATAATTTGACACTATACTTCTCAACCTCATAAAACATTTTTAAAATGAACTAATTATCATAATTTATAGCAGGAATTAGTCTCTTAAGTCTCAATGGACAGTCTGTCTGACATCATGGATCCCATTTGTATGATTCATTTTTTAAAAGGCAATCTTGCCAGAGCATTAAAAAGTAAAACAATTAATTACTTTTATGATAGTTGGTTGCCTTCTGGCCCTAGTTTTCTCTTCCCGGGGAACATTATCACTCATGCAGTCTTGCCTGATATTTCTGCCAACGCATGTCCGAATGCTGTCTATACACAAACACGAACCATCCAAAATGAGGCCCTTATTTCATCGGGCATTGCATACTTTATACTATTCCTATCTGGTGTCGCTTACAGCCTCTGCCTTCTGCCCCAGGATCTCTTCACAGCAAGCAATTGTTCAAATTGTTCAAATTGAGCTGCACTACCATTACACCAAATGTCACCCTTTATCCCAACAAATAGGAAAGCACTAGTTAAGGACAGAGCTGTTTTCACTGGTGCTCTCTCAAAGGGGACAGTGAGAAGGTTGTGATGATGCAGAATCAAGGATTAGGAAATTATTCCTTCTGAGACTCTTCTTCATCCACCTCTAAGGGGAAGTCAGATGCCATCTAAGCCCAAGTGAGGCTGGCTTTCATTTCTCAATCCTTCCTTCTCCCATTCCAGTATTCTTTATCATTTCAGAAAATGTAGAAACTCCCTTTAAATTTTTTTATTGTGGCAACAATTGCTGGGTGGATTTGTAATCTCTGATGTCTTACCACAATGAGGAAATCAAATTCTCTTATGAACATGATCTCATTAGTTCCTATAATGACACAGTATTCTGATATGAGCAAAGGACCAAGATCTTCAATATTCTCTTCACAGATAGGGAAAGGGAGTCAAAATTCTGGGAAGCCACAGAGAAATTAACTAAGCTGTAATTAAAACCAAGTTTTCTCACTTAGTGCTAGTACTATCCTAAGTTATCTACATCTTACAAGCACATAATAAACATATGACTATCAGCAAAGATGAAGTGAAAATAAAAATAATTCCATGGAGTTTTAATAGCTTCTCATAATTTTGACTGTAGCTCTTTACTTGAAGTATAACATATAAAAAACTAAAGAGAGTAAGATACAGCAGCCTGAAACCTTGAGCCCTCTCAAAGAAATAGATGGTTTACCCTTTTACACAGGAAGCAAATAAAGGAGAAGCCATTAATGACTGACGGGAACGTAGTACAAAATTTAAGCTAGTGGTTTATTTTTAAAGATTGCAAGATTGCAAAGGGTGTTTTTGAGGCATGTGAAGGCCACCCACACACTATTCCATTCAAACACAGTTTTTCCTTTAAGATGAACCTTAAGGGCTTCCTTCATGAAGACTTCTTTGACTTCCATAGCCTAGAGTAATTTCTACCTTGGCTAAACTCCTATAGTATTTTTCATCAAAACCATGGTTCAAGTTAGAGTATATTTCACTATAAGGGGAAAATCCAGCCACTAAAACCATCTCAAGTAAAAGGGGAGGTATTAAAAGAATACAGTAGACTAATATAAGAATTGAACATTAGAAGTACAAAGAAGACTTAACTGGAAAACTATTAGGTAGGAGTCTATATTTTTCCCTCTGCTTCTGGGAAATCTCTATTTCTTTCTGTGTATCTACTCTAGTCTGCAGACTGCTCACCCATGGCTCCTCCTCCTTTAGAGCAGCAACTTGACCATGACTTTGGCTTGATCTAATGCCCACTTCTTTGCCAATTCTACATGATCTTACTGGCCAAATATCCACAACCATCTGACTGCAATTTTAATTCAAATCCTCAGAGGGGACTCATAGGCCAAGCTCTATGAATTGGTACACTTTGGGTTAGGTGTCTGATCTTAGCCTGGCTCCTGCAACTTGGGTGTGTGAGAGGATAATGTGTGATGCAAAGGTGCCCCTATAGCTAGAAAGGGAAGATAAGCTGGGCTTGCCTCACCTGTTTGTTCGATCAGTTTTTGCATATAATCACATTTTATCTTACCTTCATATTTGGCTTGTATGTGTGACCTGTCTTTCCTGGTACATCAAAAGCTTGTTTATGTCTCTCTCAGAGCCTTGTATATGAGTTATCAAGAATATTTACTGAACTGATTTTATCCTTCTTTGATCTATACAAGCACAAAATGTAGACCTTCTTAGGTACTTGATGAGTTAATTAATATTGTTATATTTTCAATTGCAATGTTTTAAAAACATTCATTCAAGATCACAGACAACCATATTTTTCTTTATAAAAGTTTGGTTTTCTTATTGGCAAGCATCAGATACAAACAATTTTTTTCTATATTTCAAAATTGTTTTAAGATAATGTGTTCAGAGATCTCAGCTTCCCACAATGACAGAGTAACTGATATCTGACTTAACATCCCACCGAAATAAGCTATAACAATGAACAAAATATATGAAGCAACTGTTTTCAGAAAAAGAAAAATAGGCAACACAGGACAGTAACTCCCAAGAAAAGCCTGAAGTGAGTGAACCCCAAAGTTGTCCCCCACTTTCTACCTGAGGCATATTCCTGCCATGGCATAGAGAGATGGAACCAAAGTAGAGGGAACAAATGAGCTAGAGGTAATAATTTTAGACTGCTAAAACAGTTGGAATATGTGGTACACAGGTGCCAGAGAAGCACCTGTGTAGAGGGGAAGTCCCAAAAGTCTGAGAATTCAGCATGGGTCCTTAATAAAAGCTGAGCTGCACTTACACAGGACAAATTTCTATGAGGTTTAGCAGAGGTTGATTGCTGCAGGGCTGTGAGGTGAATGGTAATACTACAGGTTATGTGGTACTGGGAGAAATTGGAGTTCCAGTCCAGAATTCAGTTAACACTCTAGAAAAATGGTGTTTTAGGAATAAAATCCCTACTTTAGAAATAAGAACCTTAAGAGTAAGGACTGCATCATAGAGTAAAAGAATATCTGAGATTAAATTCAAAACCAAAATAGATCAGCCCTAACAAAGAACAAAACTGAGCCTGACAAAGTCAAAGGGAATCTACTAGAGATTCAACAGCCCACAACAAAACTCAACACTCTACACATAATCCAGAGTTTTGTTTTGCTTTGTTTGTTTGTTTGTTTTTTAGAAAGCAGGATTTATTGAGGACAGAAAAGATCCCACAGTGGGAGGGGACCTAAGAGGGTTGCCCAATCCAGAGTTCTGTAATGTATCATCTATAATGCTCAGGCTACAATAAAATTTTACTACACATGTAAAAAAACAGAAAATTGTGACCCAAAATAGAGAAAGAAAGAAAAAAAAATAGAAACAGAATCCAAGATGATCCAGATATTAGAATTATTAGACAAGGAATTTATAGTAGCTACTACAAATATGTTCAGAGACTTAAAGTAAAAGATGATCAAAATGAGTGCACAGATGTGGAATCTCAGCAGGAAAATAGAAAATACAGAAAAGAACAAAATGGAAATTCTGAAACAGAAAATACAACATATGAAATGAAAATTTTACCAGATGGGTTTAGCAGCAGATTAGAGACTTCAGATTAAATGATAAATAAACTCGAAGAAAGATAAATAGAAATCATCCAATCCTAAAAGATCTAAAAATCAACCTTCCATATGACCCTACAATCTCCCTACTGGGAATATACACAGAGAAACTCATATCACTCTATGAAAAAGATACCTGCACTCATATGTTTATCGCAGTGTGGTTCACAATGGCAAGAACATGGAACCAACCGTGCTGCCCACCAAAAAAGGACTGGATTAAAAAAAAATGTGGTACATATACACGATGGAATATTATGCAGCCATAAACAAGAACAAAATTATGAACGTCACAGTAACCTGGATGGACTTAGGGGCTATAATACTGAGTGATCTATCACAGAAACAAAGAACTGAGTATCACATGTTCTCACTCCTAAGTGGAGCTTGAACAATTATCATATGCTATGAGAAAGGAATTGGCAGTCGTGAGAAACTGCTGGGGAGGGGTGGCAGGGAGGTGGGATTGGCAATAGTGGGGATCTGCTGAGGGAGGGGAGAGCACACCTCATCAACAAGAGTGCCTGCGTAATGAACATTTGCATACCTAACCCTGAATTGTACCCACATCTTTAAAATTAAAAAAATTAAAAGTTAAAAAAAGAAATAATCCAATCTGAAGATAAGAGATCGGTTTTAAACATGAACAAACCTGAATGATCTAAGATACATGCAATTGGAGTTCCACAGGGAATGGAAAAAAAGAATGCAGCAAGACAAAATATTTGAAGAAATAGCCTAAACTTCCTCAAATCTGGTGAAAAGCATCAAACTCCAGATCTAAGAAACTCAATAAACTCCAAGCAAGAGGAATATAAAGAGAGCTACATCTGGAAATATTATGGTCAAAATCTAAAAACCCAATAAAGACAACATTAAAAGCGACCAACAAAAAAGAAATACATTATATACTGAATGTTTGTGTCTCCCCTCAAGTTCATAGGTTTAAATCTAATCCCCAGTGTGATAGTGTTTGAAGGCAGGGCGTTTGGGAGTTAGTTAGGTCATAAAGGCGGATCCCTGATGAATGGGATTAGTGCCCTTAAAAGAAGAAGCCAGAGAGCTAGCTTGCTCTCTTTCTGCCATGTGAGGACTCAACAAGAAGTCAGTCGCCTGCACCCAGCAAGTGGGCCCTCACCAGATACTGGACTTGCCAGAGCCTTGTTCATGGATTTTCTATCCTCCAAATTATTAGGAGATAAATGTCTGATGTTTAACCCATCCAGTCTATGGTAATTTAGCAGCCCAAATTGGCTAAGACAATTACATATAGAGGAAAAATTATATACATATACATATGATTACTAACTTCTCATCAGAAATATTAAGAGCTCGGTAGAATGAAATGACATCTTTAACATACTGCAGAAAGGAAACACCATCAACTCAGAATTCTATACCAAGCAGAAACATCCTTTGTAAATAAGAGTAAAATTTATTTTTATAAATAAAAACGGAAAGACTTGGACACCAACAAATTTTCACTATTAAAGAAAGTTTTTCAGGCTAAAGAGAGATGACACTGTATATAAATTCAAATCTCTAGGAAGGAATGAAGACCACTAATAACTATAAATATGAGGGTAAATAATATCCTTTTTTCCACTTCTTATCCTAACTTCTTTGAAAGGCCACAAACTGTTTAAAGCAAAAATTATATAATTTTATCATAGAGTTTATATCCTAAGTAGATACAAAATATACAAGAATAGCACAAAGGATGGGGAATTAAAAATTGAATTTTACTGTAAGATTCTCACATTTTACATGAAGTAGTACAATATTACTCCAAAAAGACTGTGATAAATGAGGGATTCATATTGTAACTCCTAGAACAATTACTGAACAAAACATACAACACATACACAAACACACACCACATACACATTCACAGGCATACCTTTAAAAAGTCAATAGGATAATTAAAATAGAATACTAAGACATATTCTATTAACTTAAAATAAATCAGAGAAGGGGAAAGAGAAGAACAAAAAAGATGCCACAACTAAAAATAATGAGATGGTAGACTTAAAGCCAATAATTATATTGCATGTAAATGAGCTCAATATTTAAGTTAAAAGGGAGAGATTAAAAAGGGAGACCTCACAAAGGCACGCAGAATGGGTTTAATGGACTTTGAAGACTCAGAAGCAGGAAGTATGGAAGGAGGATGAGGAACAAAAAAGTACCTGCCACGTCCAAGGTTCACTATTCAGGTGACAGTTACACTAAAAGCCCAGACTTCATCACTATACAATTCATCCACGTAACCAAAAAATCATTTGTACTCCTAAGCTATTGAAATTTCTTTCTTTCTTTCTTTCTTTTTTTTTTTTTGAGTTGGAGTCTCACTCTGTCGCCCAGACTGGACTGCAGTGGCCGTTCCCGGCCACTGCAGTATCGCCTGCTGGGCTCCGGTGATCCTTCCGCCTCAGCCTTCCGAGTAGCCGGAATTACAGGCACGTGCTACCACGCCCGCTGATTTTTTTATTTATTGTAGAGATGAGGTCTCGCCAAGTTGCCCAGGTGGTTCTCGAACCCGCAGACTCAGGCAATCCACTCACCTCGGCCTCCCAAAGCGCGGGATTACAGGCTGAGCCACTGAGCCTGGCTAGCTATTGAAATTTTTTAAAAGTAAGAACCAACTAAATCCTGTCTGTAAGAGATCCACTTGAAATATAAAGACAGAGATGGGCTAAAAGTGAAAGGATAGAGAAAGATAGACCTTGTAAATAGTAAACATAAGAAAACTGTGGTTTACTAATATGAGACAAGGTAAACAGATAAGAAAGGACATTTCTCAATGAAAAAAGTATCAAACTGATCAGAAGAATTCAAAATGTGTAATTACCTAATTACAAAGCTTCAAAATACATAAATCAACAACTAGCAGGACTAAAAGAAAAATAAACAATCAAGGTTAGATATTTTAACACCCTTTCCCAAGTAACTGACAGAGTGACTAGACAAAGAAATCAGAGTGGATAAAAAAACTTGAAAAAAAGTGTCGACTAACTTGACCCAATTGTCATTGAGAAAACTGTACACACAACTGTAAATACATATTTTCTTCAAAAGTACATGGAATGTTCACTAAGAAAGACCATATCACAGACCATAAAATAAGTCTCAATGAATTCAAAAGATCAAAATCTTACATAGTATGTTCTAGAGCTGCAATGGAATTAAGTTAGAAACTTTTAAAAGAGTGATATTTGGAAAACACTCAAATATTTTGAAATGAAACAACACACTTTAAAGTAACCCATGGCCCAACTTTCTGACATCACACAACCTTCCAAGGATGAAACAATAAGAAATTTAAAACCTAAACTGACCAATAACAATCCAAGAAACCGACTTTGTCATAAGAAATCTACCTACCAAAAAAAAAAAAATCCCTGGATTATATGGCTTTCAAGCTGAATTCTACAAAACATCTAAGGAAGAACTGACACCAATCCTATCAAAAGTATTCCAGGCAATCAAGAAAGATGGAACACTCCCCAAATCATTTTATGAAGCTACATCACACTGATACCTAAACCTGGTAAAGACTCAACAAGGAAAGAGAATTATAGGCCAATCTCCTTGATAAACATAGATGCAAAAATTCTCAGTAAGATCCTTGCAATAATTAAATACAATAGACACAAAGACAAAAATCACATGATTATGTCGTTAGATGCAGAAAAAGCTTTTGATAAAATTCAGCATCCCTTCTTGATAAAAAAACCTTTGAACATCTAAGCATAGATGGAATATACCTCAAAATAGTAACAGCCATCTACATGAAACCCACAGGCAATATACTGCTAAACAGACAGAAAATGGAATCATTTTCCCTGAAAACTGGAACAAGACAAGGATACCTACTCTCACGCTTCCTGTTCAACATAGTACTGGAAGTCCCAGCTAAAGTAATCTAACAAGAAAAGGAATTCAGGGGTATCCATATAGGAAAAGAGGAAGTCAAGTTATCCCTCTTTGCAGACAACATGATTATATACCTGAAAAATTGAAGAGAATCTGTCAAAAACCTCCTTGCAACTGATAAAGGACTTCGGCAAAATCTCGGGGTATAAAATCGATGTGCAAAAGTGAGTTGCATTTCTATACACCAACTATATAAAAATAGAAATCCAAATAAAAAGCATAATCTCATTCACAATAGACACACACACACACACACACACACACACACACAGACACACACAAATGAAATACCTTGATATCTTCCTAACCAGACAAGTCAAAGACTTTTACAACAAAAACTACAAAACACTGCTCAAAGATGACACAAACAAATGGAAAAATATTCCATGTTCATGGATTGGAAGACTCAACATTGTTAAGATGTCCATCCCACCCAAGGCAATCTACAGCTTTAACGCAATATCCATTAAATTACCAGCAGCATACTTCTCAAACCTGGAAACAACAATACAGGAATTCATGTGGAAACATAAATGACCACGAATAGCCAAAACAATCTTCAGCTAAAAAAGCAAAGTAGGAGGTATCACACTTCCAGACTTTAAGCTTTATTATCAAGTCACAATAATCAAAATAGCCTGGTACTGGTACAAGAACAGGCATATAGATCAATGGAACAGAATAGAGATTGCAGAAGCAAAACCTCAATTTCTCAACCAATTCATCTTTGACAAAGCCTCCACCACCAACCACTGGAGAGAGGAGAAACTATTCAGTAAATGGTGCTGGGAAAACTGGCTGACCACATGCAGAAGATTAAAACAAGACCCCTACCTATCATCATACACAAAAATCAACTCTAAATGGATCAAAGGCTTAAAGGTAAAACCTCAAACTATAAAAACCTTAAAAAATGCAGGAGACATCCTTATGGAAATTGGAACTAGCAACCAATTCCTGATCAAAACCCAAATGCCCATGCCATAAGAGATAAGATAGGCAAGTGGGACTTCATTTACTGACTAGCTTCTGCAAAGCCAAAGAAACCATTGAGAGAGTGGGGAGACAGCTCACAGACTGGGAAAAAATACTTGCCAACTGTTTATCTGACAAAGGCCTAACATCTAGAATCTACAAGGAACTCAAATGGGCCATAAAGAAAAAAACAAACATCCTCATTACAAAGTGGGCAAAAGATATGAATAGACACTTCTCAAAAGAAGACATACAAGCAGCCAACAGATACATGAAAAAATGCTCAGCCTCAACAGTCATCAAAGAAATGCAAATTAAAACCACACTGAGATACCACCTAACTCCAGTCAGGATGGACATCATCAATAACTGAAAAAAACAACAGACGCTAGAGATGATGCGGTGAAAAGGGAACACTTTTACACTGTTGTTTGGAGTATAAACGAGTACAACCTCTGTGGAAAACTGTGGCGATTCCTAAAAGATCTAAAAATCGACCTCCCATACAACCCTGCAATTCCCCTACTGGGAATATACCTGGACGAACTCAAATCACTCTATGAAAAAGATACCTGCACACGCATGTTTATTGCAGCATTATTAATAATAGCAATAACATAGAATGAACCATGCTGCCCATTGAAAGAGGGCTGGATTAAAAAATGTGGCACATATACACAATGGAGTATTATGCAGCTATAAAGAAGGACAAAATGACGAAACTTGCAACTTAGATGGACTTAGAGGCTATAATACTGAGTGATCTATCACCGAAACAAAGAACTGAGTACCAGTTGTTCTCACACATAAGCAGATCTTGAACAACTATTGTAATACTGTAAGAAAGGGATTGGCAGTAGTGGGAAACTGCCAGGGGAGGGGAGACACACCTCATCAACGAGGGTACCTGCATAATGAACATTTGTATACCTAACCCTGAATTGTACCCCACATATTTAAAATAAAAAATTTATTTTAAAAAGATCCTCGCAAATTGGATCCAACAACACATCTCAAGAATCATACATCGTGACCAAGTAAGCTTAATTCCTGGAATGAAGGGCTGTTTCAACATTCGCAAGACCATAAACATAATTCAACACATTAACAGATGTGAAAACAAGAACCACATGATTATATCATTAGACACAGAAAAAGCTTTCAACAAAATCCAGCATCACTTCCTGATAAAAACCCTTGAACATCTAGGTATAGAAGGAGCATTTCTCAAAACAATAAGAGCCATCTATGATAAACCCGTAGCCAACAATGCACAGACGTTAGAAGCATTCTCCCTGAAAACAGGAACAAGACAAGGTTGCCCACTAATATCCCTCCTGTTCAATATAGGGCTGGAAGTACTTACTAGAGCAATCAGGCAAGAGAAGGATTTCAGGGCTATCCAAATAGGAAAAGAGAAAGTTTAGCTATCCCTTTTTGCAGACAATATAATCCTAAACCCTGAAAATCCAAGGAAGTTCATAAAAAAACCTCTTGACTTTGGTAAAGTTTCAGGGTACAAAATCAATGTGCAAAAGACAGTAGCATTTCTATACACAAACAACAAGCAGGCAGAGAACCAAATAAAAAGCACAATCCAATCCATGACAGCCACACACAAAAAATGAAATACCTTGACATCTTCGTAACCAGAGAAGTGAAAGACCTTAACAACAAAAACTACAAAACACTGCTCCAAGAAATCAAAGAGGACACAAACAAATGGAAAAACATTTCATTCTCGTGAATTGGAAGAATCAATATTGTCAAGATGTCCATCCTACCAAAGGCACTTTACAGATTCAATGCAATGCCCATCACATTACCAACATCATTCTCCTCAGACCTGGAAACAACAATACAGAAATTCATATGGAAACAAAAAAGAGCAAGAATAGCCAAAACAATCCTCAGCAAAAGAAACAAAGTGGGAGGAATCACACTTCCAAACTTTAAACTTTATTATAAGGCTACAATAATGAAAACATCCTTGTATTGGTATAAGAATAGGCATATAGACCAATGGAATAGGATAGAGACTCCGGAAGCAAAAACTCAATCTCTCAACCAGTTCATCTTTGACAAAGCTATCAACAACAACCACTGGGGAGAAGAGACCTTATTTAGCAAATAGTACTAGGAAAACTGGCTGATGGCTTAAGAATACATGCATAAGATTGAAACAAGACCTCCACCTGTCACCATATATAAAAATTGTAAGGCAAATGCCAAGAAGACAAGTGAGTGAGCCCGTATTCAGGCAAAGAGAAAAAAATTTATTGAAGGGGAGACACGAGGAGACCGGCTTCAAAGAGAAACCAGTCCCCTTTGTGGGCCCCTTTTATTCCCCTAGCCGGGGTGTGGTGGTCACGTAGCATGCACAGATCTGGAAGAAACAGGGGGGCTGGTGGTCACGCAGCCTTGAAGAAGCAGTTCAGGAGAGATGGTTATACAGTCTTGAGATACACTCTTTGAAACCGCAGCATTACTACTATATGAAAATGACTGACAGTGTTGGGAAACTATGGGAGGGATGGGTCTAATGGTAGTAAACATCTGTCTGGAGATGGGGAGACACCTGTTATCAACAAGGGGGCCTGAATGAAGCATATTTGTATACCT
>NW_007246639.1:0-14985 GCF_000164805.1 Carlito syrichta | reverse complement strand
ATAATACTGAGTGATCTCTCACAGAAACAAAGATCTAAGCATCACATGTTCTCACTCATAAGCGGACCTTGAACAGCTACCATAATACTATAAGAAAAGGATTGACAGTGGTGGGAAACTATGGGGGGGTCAGGGAGGGGAAGGGATGTGGAATTAACAGTAGTCAATATCTGTCTGGGGACGGGGGGACACATCTCATCAACAAGGGTACCTACGCAATGCATATTTGTATACCTAACCCTTAACTGTACCCCACAATTTTAAAATAAAAAATATGTATTAGAGAAAAACAAGAGGACTAGATTTTTTAAAATGTGGTACATATACACAATGGAATATTACACAGCCACAAAAAAGAACAAAATCATGAGCTTCGCAGCAACCTGGATGGAATCAGAGTTTATAATACTGAGTGATCTCTCACAGAAACAAAGATCTGAGCATCACATGTTCTTAATCATAAGTGGACCTTGAACAACCACCGTAATACTATAAGAAAAGGATTGACAGTGGCAGGAAACTATGAGTAGGGGATAGGGAGGGGAAGGGAGGTGGGATTAATGGTAGTCAATATCTATCTGGGGAAAGGGGGGCACACCTCATCAACAAGGGTACTTGCACAATGAATATTAGTATACCTAACCCTTAACTGTACCCCACAATTTTAAAATAAAAAACATATATTTAAAAAGAAAGAAAGAAATAGCAGGAGTCAGTCACAAAAACGTCAGTAACGGGATGCTGTTTATCACCTAGCCTGAGGATGCAACCTTGTGAAAGCAGATGGAAGCAGTGAGTTATTTTAACCACAGCCCCCCACCCCTTCCTCCATGTAAGCCCTATCAAAAATCAACTCTAAAAGGATCAAAGACCTAAATGTAAAACCTCAAACTCTAAGAATCTTAGAAGAAAATGCAGGAGACACCCTTATGCACATTGGATTAGGCAACCAATTCTGGATAATATCCCCAAAAGCGTGTGCCATAAAAGGTAGGCTAGACAAGTGTACCCTCTCAAACTGGAAAGCTTTTGCACAGCAAAACAAACTATCACAAGAGCTGGGAGGCAACCCACAGAATGGGAAAAAATAGTTGCTAACTGTATATCTGACAAAGGCCTAATACCCAGGATCTATAAGGAACTCAAATGAGCAGAAAAGAAAAAACAAACAGCCCTATTAAAAATTGGGCAGAGAGCCGGGCTCAGTGGCTCAGCCTGTAATCCTGTGTCTTGGGAGGCTGAGGTGAGTGAATTGCCTGAGCCCGCGGGTTCGAGACCCGCCTGGGTAACTTGGTGAGACCTCAACTCTACGATAAATCAAAAAACTAGCCGGGCATGGTAGCGCGCACCTGTAGTTCCAGCTACTCCGAAGGCTGAGGCGGAAGGATCGCCGGAGCCCAGCAGGCCGAGGCTGCGGTGGCCGGGAGTGGCCACTACACTCCAGTCTGGGCGACAGAGTGAGACACCAACTCAAAAAAATTTAAAAAAATAAAAATTGGGCAGAGGACATAAATAGACACGTCTCAAAAGATGACATACGAGTAACCAACAGATCCATGAAAAAATGCTCAGCCTCACTAATCATCAGAGAAATGCAAATCAAAACCACACTGAAATACCACCTTACTGCAGCAAGGATGGTCATCAAAAAACAATAGATGCTGGCACAGGTGCGGAGGAAAGGGGACACTTCTACACTACTGGTGGGTGCTACAGCAGTACTTAGAAAGAAATTTATAGCCTTAAATTTAGCTTATGCTAGAACAATTTAAATGGAAATATCTAAGTTTTTACCTTATAAAGCTAGAAAAAAATGGAGCAAACTAAACCCAAAGTAAGCTGCAACAATAATTTTTTAAAAGTACGGAAGTCAATGAACTATAAAACAGAGAAACAATAGAGAAAATTAACAAAGCCAAATTTGGTTTTTTAGAAAAGACTAATAAACGTGATAATACCCTAGCATGATTGATCAAGAAAAAAAATGAGAAAATACAAACACTTCACATTAAGAATGAAAGACAGGCTGGCACTATAGACATTAAAAGATAATAAGGCAGGATTATAAAATTTCATGCTAATAAACTTGGCATTTAGAATTACTGGAAAATTATCTTGAAAAACTCAAGTTGCCAAAAGAAGCAACAAAAAGAAAGATTAAAAAATGATTAGCTCTATGCCTAATAAAAAACTTGAATTTGTAATTTAAAACTCTCCCAAAAAGGAAACTTCAGGCCCAGATTTTTTTCTAACAGAAAATTCTCAAACATTTAAGAATAAAATATTACCACCATCAAGGACTTTAAAGACACAAGAGTGGTGATTCCTAGCATATCCCCACGTAACTTGCCTATTTGGCAGTCAGACAGATCTTGGAGAATGACACTTGATTATTATAAACTTAACCAGATAATGACTCCAATTGCAGCTGCTGTTCCAGATGTAGTTTCACCGCCTGAGAAAAGTAATACATCCACTACTATCTGGTATGCAGCTTTTGAGCTGACAAATGCCTTTTCCTCCACCCCTGTCAATAACAACCACCAGAAGAAGTTAGCCTTCAACTGGCAAGACCAGCCATACATTGTCACTGCTTTACCTCAGGAGTATCATCTTTCTATTGATGATATTATGCTGATTGGACCTAGCAAGCACTACTCTAGACTTATTGGTAAGACATTTGTGTGTCAGAGAATGGAAATAACTATGACAAAAATTCTGGGACCTTCCACTTCAGTAAAATTTCTAGAGGTTCAGTAGTCTGAGGCATGCTAAGATATGCCATCTAAGGTAAAGGATAACCTGTTGCATTTAGCTCTCCCACAATCACAACAGAGATATAACACCTAGTGGGCCTCCTTGGATCATGCAAGCAACATATTCCTCATTTCAGTGTGCTACTTTGTCCCACTTACTAACTAAAACTGAAAAGCAGCTAGTTTTGAGTGAGGTCAGAACAAAATAAGGCCTTGTAACAGTCCTGGCCGCTGGGCGAGCTGCTCTACCTCTTAGGTCATATGATCCAGCAGATCTGATGGTGCTTAAAGCATCAGTGGCTGATAGAGATGCTGTTTGGAGCCTTTGACAGGCCCTTCTAGGTGAATCACCACACAGATCCTCAGGATTTAGGAACAAAGTCTTGCAATCTTCTGTGGAGAAATACTCTTTTTGAGAAACAGTTTTTGGCCTGCTACTGGGCCTTAATAGAGACTTGAGTGCTAACACATGGACCGCAAAGTTACTTTGTAACCCGAGTTTCCCATCATGAACTGGATGTTGTCTGACTCTCCAAGTGGTAAAGACAGGCATGCACAACAGCACTCTATCATCAAACGGAGGTGGTATATATAAGACCAGGCTTGAGTGGGCTCTGAAGGAACAATTCAGTTACACAAAGAAGTGGCCCAGATGCCTATGTCCCCAACTCCTCCTATAATACATTCTCTTTCCCATCCCACCCCTATGATCTCATGTGGTGTTCCCTACAGTAAGCGATTGAGGGAGAGAAAACTCAGGACTGGCTTACAGATTGTTCTGCGTGAAATGCAGGCGTCACTCAACAGTGAATAGCTACAGTACTGCAGCCCCTCTCTGTGACGTCTCTGAAAGATAGTGGTGAAGAGAAATTCTCCCAGGGGGCAGAACTTTGAGCAGTGCACCTGATTGTTCATTTTGCTTAGAAGGAGAAATGGTCAGAGGTGTAAGTCTGTATTGGTTCATGAGCTATAGCAAATGTGTGGCTGGGATGGGCAGGGACTTAGAAGTAACTTGAATGGAAAATTGGTGACAAGAAAAGTCTGAGGAAAAGGTATGGGGATAATCTTTTCTGAATGGGCAAAGAAAGTGAGATATGTGTGTTCCACATGAACACTCACCAAAGGATGACCTCAGCAGAGAAAGATGTTAATGATCAAGTGGACAAGATGACTCTTTCTGTGGATGCAAGTCAGTCTCTTTTCCCAGCTACTCCTGCCATTTCCCAAAAGGCTCATGAACAGAGTAGCCCTGGTATCAGAGAAGGAGGTTACACAAGAGGTCAGCAACATGAACTTCTACTCACCAATGCCAATGTGGATATGGTTACTGCTGAGTGCCCAATCTGCCAGCAGCAGAGTCCAACATGGAGTCCTTGATGTGGCACCATTTCCTGGGGCAATTAGCCAGCTACTTGGTGGTGAGTTGATGACATTGGATCACTTCCACCATGGAAGGAGCAGTAATTTGTTATTACTAGAATAAATACTTACTCTTGATATGAATTTGCTTTCCTTGTATACTTCTACCAAAACTACCATCTGTGGGCTCACCGAATGCCTTATCCACCATTATGGTATTCTACACAGTACTGCTTCTGATCAAGAAATTAACTTCACAGTAAATGAAGTGTGGCAATGGCCTATGCTTATGGAATTCACTGGTCTTACCATGTTTGCTATAATTCTGATGCAGCTGGCTTGATAAAATGGTGGGATGGTCTCAAAAACTCAGTCATGGCACAAGCTCGATGGCAATATCTTGCAGTAGTATGGAAATACCTTCCAGGAGGTTGTATATGCTTTTGATTGGCATGCAATATATGGTGCTTCTTTTCCCACAGTCAGGACTCATGGGTCCAGGAATCAACAGGAGGAAATGGGAGGAGCACCAGTCACTATTACCTCAAGGAATCCACTAGTAAAACTTTTGCTCCTCATCTTTGTGACCTGATGGTCTGCTGGTTTAGAGATCTTGTTTTCAAAGTTGGAATGCTTCTACCAGGAGACACAAGAATGATTCCATTAAACTGGAAGTTATGCCATCTGGCCATTTTAGGCTCCCTACACCTTTGAGTCAACAGACCAAGAAGAGTCAAGAAGAGGACACTGTCCTTGCTGGGATTATTTGTCCTGATTATCAAGGGGAAATTGGACTGATGCTACACAATGGCGCTAAGGAAGAGTATGTCCAGAAGAGTACGGTTATTTAGGGTGTATCTTAGTACTGCAGCTATAGACTGAATGTTTGTGTCTCCCTAAAATTCATATGTTGAAGCCCTATCCCCAATGTGATGGTATTTGGAGGTGGGACCTTTGGGGAGGTCATGAGGGTGGAGCCCTCATAAATGGGATTAGCGCCCTTATAAGAAGAGACACAAGAAAGATGATCTCGCTCTCCACCATGTGAGGATATGGCAAGAAGGTACCTGTCTGCAAACCAGGAGGAGAATCTTCAACCTGAACAAAATCAGCTGATGCTTTGATCTTGGACTTCTCAACTGCTAGAACTGTGAGAAATAAATTCCTGTTTTTTAAGTTACCCAGTTTATGATATTTTGACTTAGCAGCCTGAGCTAAGGCAACTACAATTCCCTGAGATTGAAATCAGGGGGGAATTACAACAACCTAATCCGACTTCCTTCAGGTATGAGAGTTTGGGTCACCCTACCAGGCAAAGACTACAACCAGCTGAGATGAAGGTAAAGGGAATATGGGAATGATAGTGGAAGAAGGTAGTTATAAATAACAGCTATGACTACGTGACAAGTTGTAGAAATAAGGGCTGTAATTGTATTTCCTTCTTATTTTGTCATAAACATGTTTATGTATATATCTAATTTGACACATACATAAAATATTTTGTTTTCTTCTCTTATACCTATATCATTTAACATAAGGTGTATTAATAATAGTCAACTTTATTTTTTTTATTTTTTGAGTTGGAGTTTCACTCTGTCGCCCAGACTGGAGTGCAGTGGCATGCTCCCGGCCACCGCAGCCTTGAGTTGCTGCGCTCTGGCTATCCTTTTGCCTCAGCCTTCCAAGTAGCTGGAACTATAGGCATGCACCACCATGCCCGGCTAATTTTTTATGTATTGTAGAGATGAGGTCTTGCCAAGTTGCCTGGGCAGTTCTTGAGCCCGTGGGCCCAAGCACTCTACTCACCTTGGCCTCCCAAGCACTAGGATTACAGGCTGAGCCACCGAGCCCGGTCAATAATAGTCAACTTTAAATCACAGTACTTAAGTTATAGGATATCAAGGAGAAGAGTGAGCATCACCCAAAGCCTTTGCATCCTCTGCTAGAGAAAAAGTCTGTGTGTTATTGGATAGATTCAGGACAGCTGTACCATGTTAGAAGTATGGCTTTGTTATCATCTTTATTTGAAGTTTAAGTACAGTTTAAGGAGATACTATGGGTGCCAAGTTGACAAGGGATAGACTGTAATAGTCAGTTTTATGTGTCAACTCTACTAGGTAATAGTCCCCAACTATTCAATAAAACACTAATCTAGGTGTTGCTTTGAAGGTATTTTGTAGATGTAACATCTACAATCAATTGACTTTAAGTAAAGGATATTATCATCAATAATCTGGGCGAGCCTGACTCAATCAGTTGAAGGACCTTTACAGCAGAATTGATGTTCCTCTGAGGAAGAAGAAAATGCTTCCTGTGGACCAAAACTTCCTCCTGCCTGAGAGTTTCCAGCCTACCCTTCCTAATGGCCTGTCCTAAAAATTTTGGACTTGACAAGCCAACACTCACAATTGTATAAGCCAATTCTTTACAATCTATCTATCTGTTTATAAACACACACATATATATTTGTATGTACATATATCCTATGGTTCTTTTGCTGGTGAAACTCTCACTGATATACCCCTAACTCCTCTTGTGAGACCATAAAACTATGAAACCAATACTTGACAAAAATATAGAGGAAAAGAAAATTAAAAGCCGGGCTAGGTGGCTCAGCCTGTAATCCCGTGCCTTTGGGAGGCTGAGGTGAGTGGATTGCCTGAGCCCGCGGGTTCAAGACCCGCCTGGGCAGCGAGACCTCATCTCTACAATAAATGAAAAAATCAGCCGGGCGTCGTAGCGCATGCCTGTAATTCTGGCTACTCAGAAGGCTGAGGCAGAAGGATCACCAGAGCCCTGCAGGTCAAGGCTGTGGTGGCCAGGAGCGGCCACTGCACTCCAGTCTGGGCAACAGAGTGAGACTCCAACTCAAAAAAAAAAAAAAAAAAGGATCATACATCATGACCAAGTGGGATTGATTCCAGTATGAAAGTTGGTGCAATATTTGAAAATCAATTACTGAAGTTCATCACTTTACTAGAATAAAAGAGAAAAGCCATGTTATTATCTCAGCATAACAGCAAAAGCACTTGACAAATTCTGCATCCATATGTGGTAAAAATTCCCAATAAATAAGAACTAGAAGTTCTTTCTTGAGTATGCTAAAGAACATCTATAAAAACCTGCAACAAGCATCACACTGAGTAGTGAAATACTGGTTGCTTTCCCCCCAGAGGATGGGAACAAGGCAAGAATGTCTATTCTGGTGATTTCTAGTCATCATTGAACAAAGGTTGTAACCAGTGCAATAAAGGTTGTAACCAGTGCAATAAAGCAAGAAAAGAAATAAAAGACATAAAGATTTGAAAGATTTGAAAGAAAAACTAAACTACTGTTTACTAGCTTTCTGTTCTTGGGCTAATTACTTAGTATAACAAGACTTATTACTCTCAACTGTAAAATAGTGATACCAAATTATGAGCATGGAATGAAAAAATACACATCAAGTTCTTAGAATCATGACAGTTCAGGAAGTATTAGTGCTGATAATGGTGGTGGTGGTAGTAACAAACAAGTCATGACTTTATGTAGAGTTTGCACCTCTGTATGCTTCAATTTCCTCATCTGTTAAACAGTGACAATAATATTATTTGCCACATAGGGTTTATGAGGATTACAAGCAAATGTATATAAAGTGCTTAGAACACTTTCTGACACAAAAATAAATGCCAATAAGTGTTAGCTGCTTTTATTATCTTATTATATATCCCACACTTAGAAGAATCTAATATTTAAAAAGACAGAGAGATAACTCTCTGATAAGCCACCCTAATAGAAAAAACTTAGAGTTTAATCTTCTTGGTGAAAAATATAGTGGAACTTCTCTGAAGCCCTAAAGTAATTTGTAGCCAAAGAAATTTAATGAGATTTAAAACACATTTATTGACTATCTACTCTATACCAGTCATAATGAAGCACATTTATATATTTTAATCTCCTTTAATCCTTACAACAACTTTTGGTTGGATTTTATTCTTATGCTCATCTTATGGGAAACTGAGACACAGAAAGGGCAAATAATTTGCTCAAAGTCTCACTGCTGGTACAGGCTGAGTTGAAATATCCCTTCAAGCCTTCTACGTCTAAGCACCTCCACTGCTTCTTAGTCATGTACAATATGAATAGCTCCCACTAACCTCACCAGATTGTGTTTATTCTTTGTGTACAGATAAAATTAGTTAGTCCTGAGTACTTATTCTAAATGTCCAAATTAACACTGCAAGTTATGTCAACTGAATCCAAACTGTTGCTGGGGGCGGGGAAAGAGGGAGGGAGAAGGTTTCTCTCCGTTCCAAGTGATTTGGATCAACACCAGCATTTCTGCCCCAGCTTTCAAGACTCTATACTGTGAGAAAGAGAAATCAGGACCTATAGTAAATGGAGTCTCACCAAACTCCATGCTCAGTTCTTGCCAGGAAAAAAAAAATAGCAGCAGCTAAAAATGTAACCTGTATTGGAGCTTGCACAAAGTCAGCTTTCATTACTTACTGCTACATGCTGGTCTAGAAAAAATATTTCATTAACTATACTCTTGCTGTAGATTTTATCTAGTTACCATAGAAACTTTGGAGGAAAGGCTTGTTTTTAACCCTTGGACTAGGTTTGCCACCCAGTTTTATAGCTCTATTTAAAGAGTCCCCTTGTTATTTTAAACTCTTCCCCTTCTGCTTGCCTGTTTTCTCCTCCTGTTAGACAGCTGTACAGAACCTGTTCGTGACCTTCAAACTACCACTTATCGTGATTTTCAAGGCACAATCCCTTAGGGTAGATGGCTAAAGCCAACAGCGCTTTTGTGTTTATCTGTGAGATAGGCTCTGGTTACAACAGAATTTTTTTAAAGCTGAAGTTTCACTTCATCAAAAATAAAAATGAAATGTCTTGTTTCTATTGCCTCTGCCAGGCGAACTTCCCCACCCAGTCCAAGGCTTTATAGCAGGTATTATAAGTCTCCATCCAACTCTCCAGACAGCTTCCAAATCAGAAGTGTCAAGTTTCTAGATGCCCCAAGTCCTCCTTTCCTTCCACTGGTCCCCTCTCTGCTCCTGGAGTTTCCAAATACAATGCTAGGGCTATGCTTGCCTAGACAGATTTCCCTTCCCTGGAGGATATACACACATATCTCAGAGCAGTTTACAGTCGGTGGTCTCCCAGGATGTGGGCTTCTGCCTGTCTCCCCATTAGGTGACATCTTTTCAACATATCCTTTTGTTCTCCTGCCTGGGGGCACATCCGGTGCATGTGGAAATTCTCATCTGGTAGCAACAGATTTTGCTATACAGGAGAGAGGTGGGTGTTGAACAACCGGGTTGTGTTAGCGGGGCCAGTTAGGGCCTGGTTTTGCTCTGGTTGGAGGGCAGGTTGGAGAACAGATGTCAGAGATTTCTGGAAGCCAACAAGTGTTAACCTGTGGCGGGCAGGATTGCTTTCAAGCTTTTAAAATTTTGGTCATAGATGGAAGTGTGGTCAGGTCATGGCTGAGAACAATTTCACATGCTGCCCTTGTAAAGGCAGATCCAGTTTCCCAGAGAGGAAGTAAAGGTAGGGTCTCATTGTGTCTAGGTCATGACTGCCACACCAGTGGGCTTATCCCTCAAGGTGAGGATGAAAGTTAGGTCTCCTTGGCTACCAAGGAGCTTAAAACTGCCAGGCAATTCTACCTCTCAAGACCGCTGCCACTCAGAAGAATGTCTTGTTTTAGAGCTCTTGCTACTCGATTTCTGTGTTATGGAGCTCCAGAGAAAAGCCCAGATGACTCCCACAAGCCTGAGGGTAGAAAAAGGTTTACTGCAGCCAGTTCTGTTCCTGTGGTTATTAAGTAACGACTGCGATAAGCAAGCTCATCTGTGAAACGCTCCCTGGAGATGAAAGGGCTTCAGGGTTGCCAAAGATAGGCAGCATCTCTCTGTTAGGAAGTCCAAGGGCAACCACTGTGGCTGGGTGGGTTCTACAGCTGGCTCTAGGATAACAAAATTCCAGGTAAGCCCTAGATGCGGGCAAGGAGGCGTTCCAAGGCAGCTCTGTGTTGTCTGGAACTATAAACTCCTTGTTTGTCTATGCCTCAGACAGAGCCTGATACCTAGTAGATGCCAAACAAGTGTTTGTTAAATGTAAACTTGTTTTTATTTTTATTATAGATAATAGATTTATTTTTAAAAAATAACAGCTTTATTGAGGTATACGTCACATTCCATAAAATTCACCCTTTGAAAGTGAATTCAGTGGTTTTTCACTATATTCAGAGTTGTGCTGAATATTACCACCACTATCTAATTTTAGAACTGTTTCCTCACCCCCTAAAAAAACCTCTGTACCCATTATTCTCACTCCCTATGCTCCCCTGTCTCCAGCCCCTATCAAACATTAATCTACTTTCTGTCTCTGACCATAGATTTCTGACCATTATATTCAACAGTTGTATAGATCTCTGTATGAGCACACAAAGCAAAACCTCCACCAGGGTCATGCTCTTCGGAAAGAATTGCTTATATTTTCCTGGTTCTAGCTAATTCAGTCTCCTCCTTTCTATCACTTAAAAGAACAGATGGCTTAAGCCTTCTCGAGGCCAAGGCTGTGTCTCTGTATTGCCAAACATGTTGATGAGCACTGAAATTCAGCCCAGAATCACAATGAAAGCAAATGTAAAATACCTGGACATCGCCAAAGCAATTCAGGCATTCCCCCCAGACTCTCACACCATTTGGCAACTGCATGGATGACCCATTCTGGTGCAATGACCCTTACCAGAAATGAAATTTGGGAATGCCAGGCAAGTAATGGGAAGTCAGGATTGGTCTGAGAAGGCAGCATTGAGGGTGGGTAGCAGTATTCACTGAGGAATTCATATGAGCTGAGTGCTGTTTTTGTATGAAGTCCCCGATCCAAAGCCCAGGGAGGTGAGGTTGCACCCAGGAGTAGGGGGCAGAGTCTGAAGGTCTCCCGCCCAAGGCAGAGGTGGTTCAGGAGCCAGGGTGGGCAGCCAAGCACTGAACGCGGCACTCTGTGGAGGGTAACTGGGATGGCTCTGAGAACTGTTGCCAAATAGCCTGTTGCTACCTCAGCTAAGTTCAGCAATTTTTGCCTGAGCATTTTAAAGGCACTATGGGATCTTCAACACTGGGAACTAAGAATCACTGATAGATAATAACCTGGAGGAAGCAGTCCTTCCTTCAACAGCTTGACCTCTTTAGAAAATGAAAGTTGGTCAGAAAAATTCTCCAGTTCCAAGAACATCATGAAGATTTCCCTTAGAGAAAGTGGTGATGCTTAATGTCCTGCCTATAGCTGGTTGTTAACATGTGGCTTTTCCGGACTAGAACATGAGATTTTTGTAAGGAAAGTCTGAGTCATTTTCATTTTTGCATCCCCAGGGCCTGGAAGTGTCTGGCACATATTAACCACTCAATAAAGACTTATGTAGTGAGTGAATATATTTCTAGTACCTGTTTCCAAGATTTCCACGGAACTCTGACAAAAAGAATACCCTCTCCTCCAAAAATCACTGCATTGAGGAGGGCAATTATGATAAAATGTAAATGTGTGTTTTTAATATGCTACTCTTATCAGGGGAAAAATGATACTGCACATCCAAAGGGAAAATATGTGAGCTGAATAAAGATTTAAAACAACAACACAAAACACTTGACATAAGGCCAAGGAAATAAGCTCTTAATGCTGGTGCAGAGACGGCAGATAGCTAGCATGCATGTTGCCTTCTTCCTCCCATGCCTGCGAGGACACTGCTAATCAAGCCTAGGATACTCTTTACCACCAAAACAAGGCTTAACATCAGATTCCCTGTCCACACTGTATTTCGTGTCACCATTACTGAGTGGATGGTGTTGACACACATGATGCAACCTACTAGCCATTGCTGAGCTAGAGTATAGGCAGGTCACGGATGCTTCGCAAGAGTGTGAGGTCATCTAAGGAAGACAAGGAGGGGATGGGGAGCCCTCTGGACTGGCTGATCTTCTCAGGCTGGCTCAGGCCTTCTATGTAGGTTGCCCGGTACATGTAGGGCAGTTTCAGCTTAGCTCAAGAAATAGCCCTGGGGCCAGGGGCTGAAACCCTGTCGGGAGAAAAAAGCCTGGGTTTGAAGGTCCACTTCAAATGAAGCACAATTTGGAGAGAATTACAATTATTTTCTTGGGAGATGACCACACCATGTAAGTCTGAGAGGGCAGGAGGGTTTGAAAGCCTCAGTTTCCGTTTTGGCACTTACTAACTGTGCAGCCTTAGGTAATTACTTTCAATCTCTGAGCAACTGTAAATTTGGGATACTACTACTTACTTAAGGGTTGGCCTGAGGATTGACAGTGTATGTCAACTACTTAACACTACAACAAAAACAATAATGCTAAATCCATCCATCCTAGGCAAAGAGGGAGGCTGGTGGTTTTGTTCTTATAAATAAGCAACACAGAAGGAGTCGGTACAAGAGATAATTCTGGACTCCTAGGTTTCTAGATATCCAGGCCAAAGCCTTTTCCTCTTCTTGATCTCTCTGCTGTCTCACAGGTCTGCAGGCTCAGGCAGCCGGGTAGGGAAAGGGGGTGGAAGAAGCAAGGCCCTGGCTCTTAAATGGAGGCTGGCAGCTGCGCCCTGCCCTCAGGGCTGCTTTGGGGTCCACTTCAAATGAAGCACAGTTTGGAGAGAATTACAATTATTGTGTTGGGAGACGACCACATCATGAAAGACTGAGAGGGCAGGAGAAATGAAGGCAAGACCAGCAGGCAGCCATACCACAATGGTGACCCACCCCCACCACCTATTACCAGAGAATGTTCCAAAGAATCTCTAAGCTGTTTGCTCCCTGAATCCACTTCCGGCTCAGAAAGCACAAGCGTGTCTCCGAGTTCCTTCCCAACCTCCTCCCCTTCCTCATGAGCTCTGGGCGCTCCCTCCACTGGGCTCAGCCTCTGGCGGCTTCCCCAGCCAAGCCCCACAGCTTGCCAGGAGGTCAGATCCAGAACACAATTGCAACAGCAATAGCGAAGGCTGAGCAAACAGCCTCGAAATGATGATGAAAAGCTGAACCGGGGGAGCAGGCAGGCAGTCCGGGAATGACACCAGAATGATAAATCATGGCAACAAGGCCCCAGGTTTTCCAGACCGAGAGCTTAGCTGGGCGAGTGGTACAGGAGAAATGGTTACTCCCCCTGAGCACAGCCTTGAAAAGTGGCTCCTTTTCTTTTAAAGTAAGATGCTGATGTGAAGGTGGTTAAGACCATGATGAAAAGTCACTGGAAGAAATTGTGAAAGCAGGACCATGAGGCCTTAGAGAAGACAAAGTCTGGTATATATTTTTTTAAAAATAATTCTTCCCCAGCAACTATTAGTACAGTCCTGCCTGCCCTGCTAGGCACCTGGACCTCAGCTACGCCTCCAGCATAGTTTTGGTGCTTTGTCCCAGAAGGACTCAAAGCTTTGCAAGGCAGCAAAAGGACAACTACCCTTAAACCACCTGCCAGGAATAGAAAACTGGCACTGAGAGGGGAGAAGTTTACTCCTCCTGTGCTGGAGAAGGTGATGCTTGAGGAATGGCCAGAAAGTCCCCCAGGAACACAGCCCTAGGGAAAGGAAGGGTGGCCTGCAACCTACACACGGGGAGTCAGGACAGCATAAAGACCTCCTTGCTGGCCATCCTGGGCCCTGGTCACTGGTTCCCAGAGAGCAGGCACCTGTAGATTTAGAGGAATCAGGCCTCTCAGGCCCTAAAATCACCAGTGTCTCTAGCTCAGGTCAGCCTGGCACTTAAAACTTCTTCAAAACCTCTTCAAAATTTTTTCCTGACTTTACTTCTCTTCATCACCCTAGCCCTGGTCGTGGCATCTCACTCTTGGATGCTGACAATATGGCATTCTCAGCACAGCTATCACCCTTTCTGTCTTCCCTTCCTTGAGCCTAAGACCTTCTTCCTAAATTCATTTGCAATGATTCAGTGTTTCAAAGGCTTGAAAAAGCCTTGAAACCCACATCCTGTTATGTTGTTATGCTCAGACCTCTCTGCCTGGTTTTCCAAAAGCCCTATAATCTGCCCCCAACTTGTATAGCACATGGAGCATCTGGACCCTCCATTCCAGCTAAGCCCAGTTCTGTCCATGCCAGACTTGTTCTCACCCCTATTTCTTGTTCTTTCTTCCTGCAACACTTTCTTTACCCTCTCAGTCTAATCAGATTCTACCCCTCCTTCCTTCAAGGTCAGCTGTAATCCCTTGCAGCCTTACCAGACTTAGGTCTCCAAGATCTCTCACTCCCTTGAATTTCAGATGAAGCCAGAAGCTCAACGTGGCTCTTGAAAAGTTTCCGAATGTCTCATTTGTCTAGCTAGTATGCAAGTGATTTTAAAGCAGAGCCATCCCCTTGTATCCTTCAATGACCTCTACAGAACCAGGACAGAGCACAGCTTTTGCATAGAAGAGGGTCACAATTCACACTTACTACTTCTATAAAGTCTAGGGTAAACTTGAATTATAGTGAAGTCATTCATTCCTACAACAAATGCCTATTGAGTACCTACTGTGTGCTATGCTCTGTTCTGGAGTCAAAATATGAAAAAGACAGGCATGGTTCTTGACCTCAGGGGACTTACAGATTAGTGGGAATGACAGACCATTAAACAAGCTGTTACAGTACAGACTGGCATGAGGCGGTGTTTCTTAAAATAAGACCTTAAGTTAGCTGGTTAGGGATTCTAGAGAAAATAAGAAGTGAGTACCTTAAAAAAAACTGAAAGAGCCGGGCTCGGTGGCTCAGCCTGTAATCCCGCGCTTTGGGAGGCTGAGGTGAGTGGATTGTTCGAGACCCACCTGGGCAACTTGGCGAGACCTCATCTCTACAATAAATCAAAAAATCAGCCGGGCACGGTAGC
>NW_007246638.1:816431-865688 GCF_000164805.1 Carlito syrichta | reverse complement strand
CAGGGTGGACCCGGAGTTCCAGAGCTCCAAAGTTCCAAAGGGCAGGCTCTAAATGGCAAGAGTGGCGCTGGGACTCTACAGAGGACTTCAGCCAGTAATAGAACCGGTGTCTCTGAGGGGCGGGCGCTCAGAGCCTCCCTGTGCCACCGGCAGTGCCGGGTGCCGGGCCAGTGGAGAGAGCTGGAGGGAGCAGGGACCCAAAACTTCCCCGCACGCTGCAATACCTGGCCTTAGGAAATGAGGTAAATTTTGTTGATAGGTGGGCAGGGCAATGGAAGTCTCTGCCTGGAGAATGGCAAGGCAGTTTAAGCAGGTCTGTTTTTCTCCGCTTGTCTGGGTCCTCTGATGTGGGGTCTCACGCTGATTGCCTCAGCCAGGGTGGACCCGGAGTTCCAGAGCTCCAAAGTTCCAAAAGGCAGGCTCTAAACAGCGAGAGTGGCGCTGGGACCCTACAGAGGACTTCAGCCAGAAATGGAACCAGCGTCTCTGAGGGGCGGGTGCCCAGAGCCTCCCTGTGTGACCGGCGGCTTGATGCCGGGTGCCTGGGCTGGAGACAATGCAGCCGGGGAGGGATCTGGAGGGGGCTGGGACCGGAGACTTCCACACACGAGTAGAACGGCAGCAGTGGGGGGAGGGGCGCAATATCTGGCCTTGCGTGGGACTGAAGTTCCCGGGCCTGACCCCAGCGCGGTTGGTGGTGGGCTGGGGGATGGGGGTAGCTAAGTGATAGCCTTTTTGGGAACTCACGTTCAGAGAATCTCACCAGTTCACCTATGCCGTCGCCATCTTGCCCCATCTCTCCTTGGCTAATTCTTTATTTAAAACGTACCTAATATGTGAATATAAATCAGAAAATAATAGATAATAATGCTGTCAACTGTCTAATCACTTGGAAAACCATTAGCCCTTTACCTAATTTTTAATTTTTTTTTTTAATTTTAAAATTTGGGGTACAATTCAGGCTTGGGTATACAATTTTTAATTATGCAGGTACCCTTGTTGATGAGTTGTGCCCCCCCATGGCAGTTTTCCACTGCCGCCAATCCCCCCCGCCCCCTGCCACCCTGGTTGTTTCCCACTACTGCCAATTCCTTTCTTACAGTATTACGGTAATTATTCAAGGTCTGCTTATGAGTGAGAACATGCGATACTTAGTTCTTTGTTTCTGTGATAGATCACTCGATATTATAGACTCTCAGTCCATCCAAGTTGCTGTAAAGTTCATAATTTTGTCCTTCTTTGTGGCTGCATAACATTTCATTATGTATATGTACCACTTTTTTTTAATCCTGTCCTCTTTCGATGGGCAGCACAGTTGGTTCCTTATTTTAACTATTGTGAAGAATGCTGCAATACACATGTGTGTGTAGGTATCATTTTTATGGAGTGATTTTAGTTCCTCCCAGTACTTTCCCAGTAGGGGAATTGCAGGGTCACATGGAAGGTTGATTTTTAAATCTTTTAGGAATTGCCAGACTGTTTTCCACAGATGTTGTACTAGTTTACACTCCCACCAACAGTGTAGAAGTACTCCCTTTTCCCCACATGCTCTCCAGTATCTGTTGTGTTTTGAGTTATTGATGATGGTCATCCTGACAGGAATCAGATAGTATCTCAGTGTGATTTGAATTTGCATTTCTTTGATGACTAGTGAGGCTGAACTTTTTTCATGTATCCGTTGGCTGCTCGTATGTCTTCTTTTGAGAAGTGTCTATTCATATCTTTTGCCCACTTTATAATGGGACTTTTTTTTTCTTTTCAGTACATCTGAGTTTCTTGTAGATCCCAGATGTTAGGCCTTTGTCAGATATACAGTTGGCAAATATTTTTTCCCAGTCTGTGGGCTGTCTCCCTGCTCTCTTGATGATTTTTCCTTTGCAGAAGCTTGTCAGTTTGATGAGGTTCCACTTGTCTCTTCTCTCTTATGTCATGAGCATTTGGGGTTTTGTTTAGGAATCGGTTGCCAGTTCCAATTTCAAAAGGATGTCTCCAGCATTTTCTAAGGTTCTTATGGTTTGAGGTTTTACACTTAAGTCTTTGATCCATTTAGAGTTGATTTTTGTGCATGGTGATAGTTAGGGGTCTTGTTTTAATCTTCTGCATATGGTCAATCCGTTTTCCCAGCACCATTTACTGAATAGAATCTCCTCTCCTCGGTGGTTAGTGGGGAGGCTTTATCAATGATAAATTGGTTGAGAAATTGTGTTTTTGCTTCTGGAATCTCAATTCTATTCCATTGGTCTATATGCCTGCTCTTGTACCAATATCAGACTGTTTTGATTATTGTAGCTTTATAATAAAGTTTAAAGTCTGGGAGTGTGATACCTCCCACTTTTTTGTCTGTTTGTTTGTTTGTTTTTACTGTGGATTATTTTGGTTATTCGTGGACATTTATGTTTCCATATGAATTCCTATTGTTGTTTCCAGGTCTGAAAAGAATGCTGCTGGTAATTTAATGAATTTTGCATTAAATCTGTAGATTGCTTTAGGCAGAATGGACATCTTAACAATGTTGATTCTTCCAGTCCATGAGCATGGAATGTTTTTCCACTTGTTTGTGTCATCTTTGATTTCTTTGAGCAGTGTTTTGTAGTTTTCATTGTAAAGCTCTTTCACATCTCTGGTTAGGAAGATGCCAAGTTATCTACTTTTTTTCTGGCTATTGTGAATGGGATTGTGCTTTTTATTTGTGTTTATGTTTCTTTATTGTTGGTGTATAGAAATGCGACTGTCTTTTACACATTATTTTATACCCTGAGAGTTCACCAAAGTCCTTTATCAGTGCAAGGAAGTGTTTGACAGATTCTCTTGGGTTTTCAAGGTATAGAATCAAGTCTGCAAAGAGGGATAACTTGACTTCCTCTTTTCCTATTTGGATACCACTGATCTCCTTCTCTTGTCTGACTGCTATAGTTAGGACTTCCAAAACTATGTTGAAAAGGAGGGGTAAGAGTGGGCATCTTTGTCTTGTTCCAGTTTTCAGGGGAAATGTTTCCAATTTCTGTCTGTTTAGCAGTATTTTGGCTGTAGGTGTCTCGTAGATGGCTCTTACTATTTTGAGGTATGATCATGAATTTTTTCAAGAAAAGATGTTGGATTTTATCAAAAACTTTTTCCGCGTCTAATGATATAATCATGTGCGTTTTGTTTTTACATCTATTGATGTATTTAATTGCGTTCATGGTCTTGTGAATGTTGAACCAGCCCTGCATCCTGGGGATGAAGCTTACTTGGTCATGGTGGATGATATTTGAGATGTGTTGTTGGATCGGGTTTGCTAGAATCTTGTTGAGATTTTTTAGCATCTATGTTCATCAAGGATATTGGCCTGTAGTTCTCTTTGTTGGATTCTTACCTGGTTTGGGTATCAATGTTATGTTAGCTTCATAAAATGTTTTGGGGAGAGTTCCATCTTTCTCAATTGCCTGGAATACTTTCAATAGGATTGGTACCAGTTCCTCTTTGTATGTTTTGTAGAATTCTGCTAGAAAGCCATCGGGTTCAGGGATTTTTTTGGTAGATAGTTTTTTTGTGACAATTTCCTGGATTGTTATTGGTCTATTTAGGGTATCAATTTCTTTCTGTTTCCACCTGGAGAGGTTGTGTGATGTCAGAATGTCCTCTATTTCTTTTAGATTTTTAAGTATTTTTTTTTTTCCATACAAGTGTACATAGCAGTCTTTGATAATCTTTTGTACTTCTTTGGGGTCAATTATGACTTGATCTTTTGCATTTCTGATTGTGTTTATTTGGGCTTTTTTTCTCTTCTTCTTAGTCAGTCTAGCTAGGGGACCATCGATCTTGTTTATCCTTTCAAAGGACAAACTTTTTGTTTCATTGATTTTTTGTATTATCTTTTTGTCTTCTGTCTTGAATTTGGGCTTTTATTTTGGTAATCTGGATTCTTCTGCTGAAGTTAGGATTTTTGTGGTCTTGCTTTTCCAGCTTCCTTATGTGATTTGTTAGACTGCTAACTTGTGATCTTTCCATTTTCTTCATGTGTGTTTGTAGAGATATGAATTCCCCTTTTAGGACTATTTTCTTGGAATCCCAGAAGTTTTGATATTTCTTAATTTTCACTTGTTTCCAGGTATCTTTTAATCTCTGCTGTGATTTCCGTGTTTACCCAGGAGTTGTTTAGCATCATGCCATTTAGTGTCCATATGTTTGTGGGATTGGGGGGAACTTTGTTGGTGTTGATATTTATTTTTATTCTACTGTAGTCTGAGAAGATGCATGGCAGTATTTCAATCTTTTGGAATCTGTTTATGTTGATTAATGACTGTGGACATAGTCGATCTTAGAGTATGTTCCATGTGGTGATGAGTAGAATGTATATTCTGTGGTTGTAGTGTGGAGTGTTCTATAGGTATCAATTAAGTCCATTTGGTCATGCATCACATTGAGGTTCCAGATCTCCTTGTTAATATTTTGTCTTGATGATCTGTCTAGAGTTGTGAGTGGGGTATTTATGTCCCCAGTTATAATAGTGTTAAAGTCAATATCTTGTTTAAGTTTACCTAGAAGCTGCTTTACAAAGTTGGTGCTCCTGTGTTAGGTGCATATATGTTTAGGATGGATATCTGTTGTTGATGAATTCAACATTTTATCATTATGTAGTGATCTTCCATATCTTTTTTTTAATTTTTGATAACCTAAAGAGTATTTTGTCTGGTGAAAAGATTACAACTCCTGCTTTCTTTTGTGTTCCATTCACCTGAAATTTTGTTTCCCATCCTCTTACTTTGAGTCTATGGGTGTCCTTTCTGGTGAGATGAGTCTCTTGGAGACAATATACTATTGCCTCATGATATTTTATCCATTTCACTATTCTATGTCTTTTCTATGGTGCATTTAGTCCATTTACATTCAGATTAATTATTGAGATGTGAGAGTTTATCCCTGTCGTGAGGTTCTTATAGAGTTTATTGTTGTTGCTGCTGATTGTATATTTGTTTGTTGTCTTTCCCTTGATTTTTGGGTTGACTCATGTGTTTGCAATCTTTTTCCTATATTCTTGTGAAGGGCATTTTCATTCCTACTCCCCCACCCCCCAGTGTTTTGCACTTTCTTAAGTATTTTTTGTAGAGCTGGTCTGGAGGTAAATTCTTAGGGATTGAATGTCTAAGAAGAATTTTATTTTATTTTATTTTATTTTATTTTTATTATTTTTATTTTTTTTGAGTTGGAGTTTCACTCTGTCGCCCAGACTGGAGTGCAGTGGCCACTTCTGGCCACCGCAGCCTCAACCTGCTGGGCTCCAGTGATCCTTCCACCTCAGCCTTCCAAGTAGCCAGAATTACAGGCGCATGCTACCACACCCGGCTGATTTTTTGATTTATTGTAGAGATGAGGTTCGAGACCCGTGGGCTCAGGCAATCCACTCACCTCAGTATCCCAAAGGCATGGGATTACAGGCTAAGCCACCAAGCCTGGCTGGAAGAATTTTAATCCTCCATCTCTGGTGAAGCTTAGATAGCTGAGTAGGTAATTCTTGGTTGAAATTGTTTATCTTTGAGAACTTTAAAGATTGAGCTGCAAGTTCTCCTAGCCTGAAGTGTTTCTTTAGATAAGTCTGCTGCTATTCTAATTGGTCTTCCCCAGTAGATAGTCTGACCTTTCTCTCTTGTAGACTTTATGGTTTTTTTCTTTTATACCTACTTTGTGTAGGCAAATTACTATGAGTCTAGGAGTTTGTCTTCTCATTTGTTGTCTTGCAGACGTTCTCTGAATCTCTTGTGTTTGAATAGTCACATCACTGATGAGATGAGGAAATTTTCTTGGATAATTTTTGGAATGTTTGTTCCAGGGTGGTCTCTTTCTCTCTACCTCCCTCAGGGACTCCAATTAATCTTAGGTTCAGCCTCTGGAAATAATTGCTTATCTCTTGGAGGTTTTGTTCTGTCTTTTTAAGCTTCTTTTCTATGTTTTTAACAGTTTTGGTTTTTTCCATATTTTGCTCCTAAAGCTCTGAAATTCTTTCTTCTGCTTGGTTAATTCTGCTTTCCAGGCTTATCAGTTTGCTATTTATTTCATTCACTGTATTCTTTATTGCTGTTATCTGTTATCAACTCCTTCATTCTTTCCTCTTATCTCTCATCATTTCTATTTATTCTCTGTATGAATATCTTAATATCTGGGTTTGTGGTTTGAGACCAGTCATTCTGGGTGCTCTTTGTGTTTTGCATGATGAAGTCTGTATTCTCAGTGACTGATCTCCCAGGATCTTTGTAAGACCTATATTCTTCTTTTGATTTTTCTTCATTTGTGTAGATTTTCTTCTCCCTTTTAATTTTTTTATTACCTCCTTTTAAATTCTGTTATTCAGTGATGGAAGGGTAGTTTTTACTTCTGTTTGCTCAGCCTCCTATTTTTTCTTATGTAGATCCTTTGGCTTTGTTCAATTCTAAAGCTGGATTGGGGTGGAGGGCTGTAATTTTTGTA
The DNA here is from genome assembly GCF_000164805.1 of Carlito syrichta. Taxonomy (NCBI): domain Eukaryota; kingdom Metazoa; phylum Chordata; class Mammalia; order Primates; family Tarsiidae; genus Carlito; species Carlito syrichta. The sequence continues at coordinate 859,244 of NW_007246638.1, read as the reverse complement.
GTTTTGAGATTCAATCAAGGGGGAGCTGTGATTCAGAAACTATCTGCAGATCCCAGTATCCACTAGGTGTGTGGACCTCCTGGATCCCACTTCCCACCACCTTGCAATCTGTTCATGCAGTGGGGGCACAGGTGTGCCCCCTGAAAGCAAAATGATGTAAGAAAATGGAGAAGAATGGGGGAAAAAAGGAGGAAAATGAGAGGAAGGTGGAGAAAGAGAAGAAGAAGAAAGAAAACAGACAGGTATACCAAGTAACAAATAAACAGAGAAACAAACAAAGACAGAAAAGATTTTTTAAAAAAAACCTACAATCATAAAAACACACAAACTGCCAAAATCCCCTGTTGATATACTCTCACTCAAAAATACCCATACACAAACAGAAAATTTTTTTAAAGTATTAAAATAACAGAAACAAAACAAGTATGAAAATGTAATCAAAAACAGGAAGAGAGAAGAAGAAAAAAAACTAAAACAAAAAAACAAGTACAACAAATAGACAGACAAAACACAAAAATCAAAACTTGCTCTGTGGTCATTCCTATAACTCCAGGTTTCTTTCAGCTTTGGTCTCCTGTCCCTCCCCTCTGCTTTCAGTGTAGGCTGATAGGAGTGCTCTCTACATGGGTCTGATATCCCTCAGACTACTGTGGGAGGAGGGTGGATCAGATCTAGACTCATCCAGCTTACTGCCACTGCTATCAAGTCTCCCACTTAGATCTGCCGTGCCTGTGCCTGTTTATACATCAGGCAGGGGTGTCTGTCTCTTCAAGTCTGAAGAGGAGATAACCTCTAGTTGCCAGGTTGGAGGCTGGGCAGGAGTGGGTAGGGCAACGCAGGTCTCTGCCTGGCCCCAGAACACAGAAAATGGCACCTATTGGCATTTCCTCACGGGTGGCAGGGGTCTTTTCCAAGTTTCCATGATCTGTTTTCTCAACAGATGCTGGGGCTAATGCTGCTCTGCTGTCACAGGTGAGGGTGTGGACCAGGTGCCAGGTGATGAGGAGCAACTGTTTTTTACTGCCTCTTCTCAGAAGAGCCCTGAGAACAGCAGATGATCCTGTACACCAGGGGCTTCAACCTCAGGGCAGTGGGAAGGGGGTTTGCAGTCACATCTGGAGGGGAGTCCTAGGTGCATGAACCCAAGTCCCCCCTCAGACAGACTTACACTCACCCGCTGGCACACACCAACTCATGTAGAGAGTCTTTATGGACATTCACTTTTGCAGAGACTCTCAGTCTGACCTGTTCCATCACCATCTTGCCAGAAATCTTCCTAATTTTTTTAAGTTCAAAATTTCCTGTAATTTAAGAAATAAATCAGACTTCCAGGTTTTGCTTCAACATGTGAATAGGTGGGAAATTTGCACTTCCATCCTCTCAAGAAGGAAAAACAAAAATTCAGCGATTCTTAGATCTATTGAAGACTTGAGGACACTAGGTAAACTGCTGTCCTGAAAACTGGAGAGACAGATAGGCAAATACAAAACAACACAACTTATTCAGAACAGAAGCCCAGGAGCAGAAGCCAGTAGCTGGAGTCAATACTGGTAGAAACACTTAAACTGTTATTGATTAATATGTATGGCTTCAGTGTGTAATAGTTTCAAAGATAATTCTGGATACATCAGTTTTAGGGAGATTCCCATACTTTCCCAAGTTTTATCTCCAGGACTCCCCTCTTTCCTCCAAGTTTTCACTGTAATTACCAAAGAAAAATTATCTCATGCTTCTGGCAAGAGAAGAAGAAAGAATTTTAACATAATAAAAAAAAAGTTTATGCAAAATTAGAATCCAAATTTTTTTTCCTAAGTATGAAGCTATGGGGAAAAAGAAAAATAGATCTTAATGCAAAATTACTTGGATGTCATAAATACGATTTCAAAAGAGGAAAATGTTTAGAAGAAAAATTTCAAAGAATTATTGTTTTTAATAAATAATGAACATTTACAAATCAGTAGGAAAACAATGCAGACCTCAATGAATTATGAACAAAGAGAATAGATATTTTGAAAAGGAATAGATATAAACAGTCAATAATGAATTCATGTTTACTTATGAATAATGAAATAAATGCAAATTTAAACATGAAGTAACATTCTTTGCTCAGAAATTCTATAAAGGTATAAAAGAATGATAATACCTACTGTTGTCAAGGATCAAGAGGAATAATCACCATTCATTGTTCTAAAAGGTAGCTCAGCAATATATTTCTAAAGCCTCCAAAATTCACCTATTGACCCAAGAACTCATTACTGAGTTTAACTTAAAAACCAATTACACAAATATATTTAAAAAATACGTTAAAAGCTCATGATACTATTTTTATGATATTAACATTTTGGAAATACCTACATCTTCAATAATATGAATTCACTTAAAACAATCATATTTATTAATAAACTGGAATACTGTACACTCAATAAAGAAAAAACAGATGTTTCAGTTTATAACATACTGTTAAGGAGTGATTAACAATATATATCTTTACACTATAGTTATTGTTTCCTTATTATAATAAGTGATAGCATTTACAAGTTTTTCTTTCTCACATCTATGTTCAACAATTTTAATCTAATATTATCACTTTTTTTGATATGCACATTGGTACTATAAATTATGTGTAAACTTCTCTTAGATAATTTGTCAGCTTTGATTGACACCCTCTTGATTATGAAACTTTTCAGATGTGGCAATTATTCTATGTCCCACCTTCCTTACCCCTTCCCAAATATTGATTGGTTATATCATTTATATGATATCAGGACATATAACACTTTTATTCCACTCTCTTCATTCTAATATTCGCATTAATTGTTTCTTTGTTCTAAAGTTAAATATAATTTATATATGCTGCGAGTCTTTGTCTGGTAGTTTTCCAATTCTTTATTCATTTTCTGAGGTTCATTCTTCAAAAATTTTCTCAAAGAAGAACTCAGAAAAAAAATTCCCTGATGTGTGGTAAATTCAAAATAATTTCTTTCTATCTGAAGGTTGACTTAGGTTAATATAAAATCCTTGAGTCACACTTCTTTGTTAAGTATCTCCTCATTATTTTCTGGCATTGAATATTGTTGTGGGGAAATTGGAATGCAAGCTGATAACATTTTCCCTAAAGTAACTTGACCTCTTGACTGACTTAATTTAAAAAATTGTTTTATATTCCTGTGAATTCAAAAAGCTTACCAGAGTATTCTTGCTGTTAAATGTTCTATGTTGATTTTTCTTGATATTCTTTCATGATCTTCATTTTCAATTTGAATATTGTCTTTTTCTTAAGGAAAGCTTTAAAAAGTTTGAATATTTGTTGTGTTACATTGTTTTGACTTTTTCAAAACAATGCTATATCTTTTGAATTTATATTTTTGCTATCTAGTCCTTCAATTAAAAAATCTTTATTTTCATTTTATATTATCCCTTTGTAAGTTTTAATCTCCAGGTTTGCCACTGGATATATTATCCTTTTTGTTTTCCTCAATTTTATCTTCCTTTCTGTGATTAACTTTCCTACATCTTTATATTTTTCATATTCTATTGTCTTGGCATCGTATCACTAAATTGATTTTCTTTATTATTTGTAGTCTTTTTTCATAGATTCAGTTATTTTTACAAAGATACTTTAAAAAAATTCATGGTGAGATATTTACTTACAATCCTTATCTACTCCTTGGAAATGTTTTCCTGCAGGATTCTTTGCGTGTTTTTAAATTTTGATGCCCTTTTCCAAACCTTTTTCTTAAAATATCCTTGTGTTAGTGCTATTAAGAGTTTACTTTTGTTACACATCATTGAACACATGCTATATTTCTGGTAAAATGGTTTCTAGGAAGGGTCTATTTATAGGAAGAGTGTGTGTGTGTGTGTGTGTTTTAGCCTTTCAGGCTTTACCTCCAAATAGTTCTTCCTACATTACAACCCAGAACAAAGATCTGTCTTTAAATATGGTTTTTTATTTAATCTACCTCTATAAACTCTCCTCTGCTTTTCTCAATGGCACCGAATCCTTGACAACTTGTGCTGTTATTTCTTCTCAGTTTGCCTGTATTGTTACCATGAGAGGATAGATGTTTGCAATCCAAGGTCAGTTCTTCACTCTGAAGAAATATAATTTTGGGGGGGTGTTTCTGATGTCTGCCACCAGTGGACCAATCCCCTTTATATTATCTTTTTATTTCTTCACAGTGGCTTTTGTCTAATCCCAATACTCCCATGCATTTGTAATCTATACATTGCATATGTCTCAGAGTTTCTTTGAAAGTGAAGTTTTCTCATTGTCCCTAGGAGAATTTAATATAACTGCTAGAAGGCAGGAAATATGTTGACTTATACAGCAGTATTTATATAAGAATTCCCTGATACTTTTCTTTTATCAAGTATTTACCAGGTATTTATTTAAATTCACATTTTCTGGATTTCAGGTGGTTGTGGGTGATCCACAAACTGTAATTAAAGGCAGATTCATATTATATTTCATGAAACATAAAATTAGAAATTTAAAGTTCAGACATTTTAAATGAGACTGCTGCCAACTTAATCTAACAAGAACACTTTACGGCTACAGGATATAGATATTACAATAGACAGAAGAGATGCAAATCTGACAGAATAGTTTTTCAACTAACATGGTTTATAATTACTTTTTAGTATCTCAAAGTCAAATTTCCCTCAAAACTTTCCACCATTTATCCTTATTTGACAATCTTCTAACTGAGAAACTCCTAATCATGTTTTCTTATAGCTCTCATATATGCCCAAAAGATTTAACTAATAATTGATAATTAGTGGCCTATAGTCATGATGTGAGTAATAGAAAAAATACATAATTTTTAGATATGAAAACCTGGACCAAAGAATATGGAGTTTATGATTAAAAAATACATTTTTTAACCTTAGGATTAAATCCAGTAGTGAAAGTAAAACCGTAGCATTGAGTATGGCACAAAGAAATATCATGACAGGGTTAATCTTGGTTTTATTACATACCATCATCATCAACATTATTGTTATTCTGTTAGGAATAAATACTGAGCTTTTTTTTCAAAATAAATTATGCAGGATGAAACACAAAGATGGTACAAATAATAATCTGTGCAAAATAGACACAGTGTGTTATATATAAAAAATACTTCATATAATTAGGTCAATTTTTTTTCACTTCCGAGATTGATAAAATGGAAGAACCTAATAAAGACAGAATGTAGACTGATTATAGCAAGATCTGAGTCACTATATTTTTGGTTTTTATCTACTCATTTCCAGTACATGGGACATAAAGTTTGAAAAGTACCATTACAAACATAAGTGACTTAATATACAACTATCTTCTCAAAGTGGTCACGGAATATAGTAAAATGAGATTTGTGTGACTATTAAGAGAAGTATAAATATCGACAATTTTTCCACAAAGCAATTTGGCATATTAGGTCAAGAACCTTTGAAATAACCTTCTTTGCAACTATTAATGTTGTTAAAATAAATAAATGCAAACCAAACTTATGGAGAAGATGCTTGATGAAAAATATTTATAGTAATAAAAATTGGGAAACATGTAAATGCTAAACTAAAAAGGTATTATTAAAAACATACGACATATCCATGTAAAAGAATGTCATATAATCAAGGAAAAAATAACTTAAAAATTATTTCAATGTCTTGAAAATTATTTCACATTAAAATTTTAAGAAAAGATGTGACTATTTACAGTATGCATTATGTAAACTTTATATACACATAGAGAAGATATGTTAAGGGAAATTCAGTAAATATGAATTACAGTTATTTCTCGATTGTGGGGATAATAGTCACTTTCTAATTAGGTAAACTTACTATAGTCAATATATTTACAATGATAATTTTAATCTTCATGATAATAATATGAGGTACATATAACTTAAAGTATTTCAAGATGAAAGGAAAACAAAACAGAGACAAAACTGTCCCCGTGTAAAGCCTCATCTCTTATTAAAAATATTAAAATATTTTAATATTATCAAACATTCCTACACCATGTCTTCTATGAAATTTGTTTCTGTCAAATGTCAAATTTAACTCAAGAAGCAAGTATTCCCCATCTCTGAATTATTGGGCTATAATTACTGTGATTAGCTTCTGAACACTAAAGGCTATTTAATTGGTGATATAACTTCCTCTCTTGTGACATTTAAACAGATTCCTCCTTTTTGAGCATTATCTTTGGGGTACAATTCACCTTGTCTGGAGAACTATGCAGATTGTCACATAAAATACTTCTATTAATTGGTATACCTAAAGTCAAATTTAATACGAAGAGACTTTGACTCATTTCATGGCCAGTTATATACCTTCTAACATGTTTATCAGTGCGCATAAAGTCTTTGCTCCAGTATTTTCAAAATTTCTCTGTGATTTTAAATTAATTAAAAACCAAATCTAGATATATCCAGCAAATTATACTGACTCTTATTTTTGTAAGTAGCTAGAATCTTCTGATCCTTGACCCCCAAAGTTTTAAGTGCTTCTTCTCTTAAAGGACTATCGATAGTCACTTGACAATTTAAAGTTATTGGTAGATTTTGTGGAAGTTGTGGAAGATCAAAAGATAAATAAGAAATAAAGCAGTTTTTTAAGAGCACATAATCAAGGAGAAACATGCAATTAACTCAAATATGAGGCAAACTGTGATGAGAGCTAAAATAAAGGAACCAACAAATTGCTTTGCCCATATAGGGATGGCAAAGATTATTTCTAACTGGGTGAATGCATGCAGATTTTGTTAATAGACAAGATGTTTTATTAAAAGGGAAGGATTCCTCATACCTTGACACTAGATGCAGACATTCACAACACAATGGGAATGGGATTACTTAGAGGATTAGTCTGTGTGTAGACCAGTTAATTTTGCTGTGTTCAGCAACCTGCAGCCTAATCCTAGCAATCCCTTTGGCAAAGGATGCTTCCAGTCACAATGAGATGGCACAAAACTATCTCTAACACTGAAAAACAACACAAAAATCACCATCTGGTAATTCAGAGATGGCAGTCACTGTTTTATGTATGAAGGATACAAGCTTACTCACGTGGGTTGATGACTCCATTTGACTGGCTATAATGACAATATTGCATCGACCTAATTACAATCATTTATAATTACATGGCTCACAATACCATCATGATGTCATTGTAGTTTTCTAAAAGTCAAAGATGATAATATTCAGTAATCAATATTATATTTTAAGAACAGTATCCAATTAAATTACACTTGCTGAATAGAAGTTGCATGTATACTTATTATATCATTTCTGAAGTTGAATTCCTCAGCTATCATGCTAACATTTAGTAAGGAAACCCAAAGCTGATGATTTTTTTTTTTACCAAGCTTCTGAAATTCATTGGCTGAGGATGCACACTCAGGTATACATTTTAGTTGTTCTAAGAGATATGTGCATAAGAGCCTCATTGCATGTCTCCTAACTGTGTTGTAATCAGTTAATATAATCTGACCAGAGCCAGCTAAATCGAAGTTCAAGAAAAATGGAAAAATGGATTTCAGAAAATAGCTGACTCCAGGAAAGCTAAGGTTAAAGTAAATGCATTTATTCTGGAAAGCATCTATTAATCAGGACTCTGTCTATTTGATTAAAAACTCTTTCACTAAAAGCAACAGAAATCCATTTAAGCTAACTTATGTATAAAAGGGAATTTATTATAAGAACAAGGATGTATGCCTTAGCACCCAAGGGAAGAAGCATAGTTGGTCACACCAGGACTGCTATCAGGAACAGAAGAGTCAGGTACCAAGGCAGGTATTTTCAATCTATATGTCTTATAGGACCTTTTCCCAATTATCTCTTGCTTTTGCCTTTTGTATTCAAGTTCAGTATGCTCCCTTTTTGTGCATATAATTTGATTTGAACGTGATAAAAGCTGGCATTACTACAAGGGCATCCTTGATTATCACTTTGCTTTTCTTCCAGGTTCAAGTGTTATTAATATGTGTGACCTAATCTCTAGTTTCTGGAAGAAAGATTATCTTGCCACAGTATGAATCAGGTATCCATCCCAAGTTCTCTCAGTTGTGCAGCTCACATAAAGAAGCACAGCTACACATGTGGGGAGTTTTTATGCAGCCTCTCTTCCGAAAGAAACTGTGCTTGAAAGTTTCTACCATATTGTTTTAGTAAGGACTTTTCTTGAGGAAACAGGGTGAGAGTTTATGTGAGTTGTTTGGCATGCACTGGGATGAGTTTCAGGTATGCTCAAAACTCCTTCTGTTGCCAGATTCACAGATGAAAGACATGTGCTAATGTTTGTTCTTCTCTGATAATTTTGAGGGAGAAACAGCTCACAGGGGAACAGGTAATAGAGACATTTGAAGAGTGATTTCACAGTTTGAGGAAAATAATCTGAACATATTTAAAAACAATATGAAGGCAATTCTCATGAAAATGTGTAGCCCAGAATCCTGCTGAGGAGAACATAGTGGATCAACCGCCGATTCCTGAATCCACCACTGAGCTTTTAAATTAGCCACACTTTTCTCTTGCTATTACCAGTTACTGAACATGGCAGGCAGGGAACTAGAGGTGGTGTCCACTTTTGCAGGAGGGGCCCTCCTCCAACAGGGCATATTGACTTGATACCTGTCATCTGCTGAAACATCCTGAGAACTGTGCTATAGCCTGAAATTCTTCTCACTTGATACTCCTTTCTGTCCTCTCCTTTCCAGATGTCAAACCTACACCACAGTGTGGAGGGTCGCCTGCCTACCCTTTCCCCTCTTATTCATTTTTCAACTGGTGTTTCCCTCAGTTAATCTATTGCATGTCTGCACTTAGCTTGGCATGTGCCTACCAAGGGACATGATAATACAAAAATGTTAGAGTAGTTTTTTAAAAAAAGAAAAGAGAGAGAAAGCTATATTAAACTTAAGGATAGATAGATGCAGTTAGAAAGGGGCTTAAATATGTTTTCATATTGTTTGTGGGATGTTATAAGACTTTCCATTTGTTCAATTTGATTTTTAGAATAGCATTTGTTGTTTTTCCCTCTTAGGAAAACAAATATATAGCATACATAATACTTATGTTAAAACAATAAAAATACAGACTTAAAAACTACAAAACAAAACAAGTCCATTATCTTACCATTAATTTTTATATATTTTTAATTTTTTATGACTTAATTTTTCTAAATAAACTTTTTGAGCCTTTTATTCTTTTCACTAATGTTATGTTATGTACATTTTCAATGCCCTTAAGTAATTTGTCATTCTGTCTTTTTTTCATTCTCAATTACTACCCTGGACAAAAGGTGCAATTAGAAGGGAATTATATAATAACATGAAGATATAGCCACTAGATTAGGAAACACTGAGTTTTGGTTTTTTATTTTGGAGGAAGAGCAACAACCTAGTATCATGAGAAAGCAGGAGAGAGGAGGGGAGGTTGAACACCCTAGATCACTAGAAATATGGAGAAGAGAAGGGCATTAATAATCTTTTGTCTTTCTGAATTACCCCTGAAGTCTTCTTCCCCAAGAAAAATGCCCTGGTAAGACTCTCCCAAATAGTAACCAGTACCTTAAACATAAGGGTCTTCTGTCTCCCAGAAGATAGTATTGACCATCATTTGATCAACATTTTTCTTAACCTTACTGAAAAATCTATAAGAAACAGCAGTAATGGCCCCAGTTTCTTGACCTCCGATGAAAATCACCTCTGAATGTTTTTCCCACCCTCATACTCAGCCATTCTATGAGCAAACAGATGTCACCACACTGGTACTGTTATCAAACAGGACAGACTGGACTGGCTACTCTCACACAGTCCTTCCAAAAATAAGAACTATCCTCAATTATTTGAACTGAATTGGGGACCCTGAGGCCTACCAGCTAGTTGCAACACCGCATTGGAGGCACTGTCAACCTATACATTGCTCAACTGATTTAGGAACTACTTGAGGGGTAAGAGGGAACAATTATAAATAACATTTTCTTTCCAAGAACGTTGTATTGGGATGACCTTTTGTGAGGAATCCAGGCGGCAATGTCCTCCAGAAAAACAAAGATTTGTTCCTTCTTTGATTCTGAAAGCCATTCAGGTCATTCCACTGACTGAGCTTGTTATAGGTGATAGAATTGCCCTAGATGTCTTCTTGTGGCCTAATAGAGATTCTATGCAATTATTATTCTCTCTCTCTCTTTTTTCTTTTTTTGAGTTGGAGTCTCACTCCCTTTGTCCAGGCTGGAGTACAGTGGCACGCTCAAGGTCACACCAGCATTGACCTGCTAGGATTAGGCAATCCTTCCGCCTTCCCAGTAGCAAGAACTACAGGCACATGCTACCACACCCGGCTATTTTTTTTTTTTTTTCATGTATCGTAGAGATGAGATGAGGTCTTGCCAAGTTGCCTGGGCTTGTCTCGAACCTGCAGGCTCAGACAATCCACTCTCCTTGGCTTCCCAAAGTACTGGGATTACAGGCTGAGCAACCAAGCCCAACCCTATGCAATTATTAATACAAACTTACTGTATTTAGTTTAAGGCCAATGTAGACTAATGACTGATGGTATTCATTCAGCTGTGACCATGGGGGTAATGGCTGAGGTCAATACTGCTGTATTTCTTATAAGAAGTTATTTTCAGATATTAAGGTATTTGGTTGGTACATATTTATATAAGCAGTTTAGTGTACAACAACTTAAAGATCTTAGTAGGTAGCCTGAACATCATCTTTTGAATTGTTTGGATCAAAATATTTATTTATTTATTTTTTCTGTTGGAAGACACCACTGCTGATTAACATTCTGGGCTGGCTGCTGATTAACATTCTTTTGTGTGGTGTACATTCCAAAACTGACTTGAACTCTTGTCTATGTGTGGATTTCTTCCTGGCAATGGTGCCCACCACGTCAAAGAATTCCTCATTACTGTAGGAAGATGACAGCTTTCCACTTAGTATAGTGATGCCTCAAAATCAGGGACCTCACAGATGAAGAGGTATTCTCAAATGATACAAATCTCCAGCTGTCAAAGTGCTTCCAAACAATGAATTATGCTTCCAAGCTTTTTTTCAGGCCCACCCTGTGAAATGAGGCACTGTCAGTTGGGTTCTGACAATATTTCACTGAAATGCTTTTTGAGGGCTAAGTTTTGTAGTCTTCAAAATTTCCTCAATTTTTTTCCCAATTACTTGACAATATAAGTGGGGTTCTAGAGGTGAGGGAGGGGCTATCAAGTTGTCTATTATCAAGTAGCAGTCTCAGCCAGAACTGTGGTTCTCCCCTATGAGTCACACCATGTCTTTGCATATTACAGTGGATGTGAAAGAAGCAGATGGAATATAATGTCCTGTGAAGTGGTATCATATGTGTATAAAGACCCTGCCAACATAATCACCCCTCACTTAATCTGTTAATGGTGTACCATCCCAGATCTCTAAAGAACTACTGAAGTAAGACTTATCAGTGTTGTGACCAGATTTAGGGAACCTAAAACCACAATATGCATTCTATTGAAGGAGTGTTGTACCTCTACCAGATGTTGACAATTTCTGTAGCTACTATTTTCTAAGTACTTCAACCTTACCTGTTTCTATAATAATCACATCACACATTTTCACCTTTCATAATACTTTGTGGTGAACACATTTTTGATCTTGTTTTCATATAAGGAGGCAAGCTCTGAAATAAGTCACTCACTCTCTGACGTTCAAACTATGCTATTTCTACAGGTTTATATTATAAAATACACAAACTACTAATAAGCCTGCCAAATATCTCACTTTAAGGTTTATGCTAATTGGGGCAAGCATTTTTACTATGACTAGGAAAATTACCAAATACACATACAGCCTGAAAAGGACAAAAGCAGTACCGCAAATGAAGGAAACAGAGAAAAAAATTCAAATTGTTGGACATATGCTCATCAATCGAGATATCTGGAAACTGACTAACCTAGAGGTACAAGGTCAATTACATGCTTCATAAATATTAATGGTGACACTAAAAAAAATTACGGTCTATTAAATAAAGTTTTAAAGTCACAATGTTTAGTAGATGACTTTTATGCCAGTACTTAAAGAGACTAAATAAACTAAACAAAGCTATGGTTTCAATGTTTGTGTCTCTCTAAACTTCACATTGAAACCTAATTTCCAATGCTATCATTTTAAGAGGTAGGTTCATTAGGTGGTTATTGGGTCATGCCCTCATGAATGGAATTAGTACCCTTGTAAAGGGACTTGAGGAAGTCTGCTAGTTCTGCTTGTCTTTTTTTGACATTCCATTCCTTTTGTCATGTAAGAATGCATGTTGGAAGAAGAGAGCCAGCACTCATCAGACACCAAATCTGCTGGTATCTTGATCTTGGACTTCCCAGTTTCCAGAACTGTAAGGAAAAAATGTCTATTATTTATAAGTTACCAAGCCTAAAGCATTTTGTTATAGTAGCAAGGATGGGCTAAAACAGACTCTGTGGGTAGAACTGGTATAATTAGTAGGCAGCTAAAAGAATAGCAAAAAAGCTAGAAAGGTCTTTTGTAGTCTTGAGTGTCCATTTAAATTTTATAATTAAATTATTTCTGTTTTATTTTTTAGCTTTATAGGTCTATATTCTCAGAAACTGAGCCTTCCTTAAGTTTTTAATTTGTAATGTTCATGGAAATGTCTGCTGCTTAAGGTATATAAATATTGACATACTGAGATGAGGACAAAACTATTTCATTAATTTTATATGATAGACAAAAAGACTTCTGATTTTCAAAATTAGACTTCAGTGACTTTTATTTAAATTAAATATAACAGCAGCTGGATATAAAAAGAATTGATAAGGATATTTTATAAGACAAAAAAACTAACATAAGTTACATAAAATTAAAGATTTAATAACTAAGCAACACAGAAACTAAAGGATTCCTCTAGGGATGTAAATGAGAAATGTAATGTACCTGCATCTTCCAAATCTTTGAATATTGCCAAGAATTAATCAAACAAAAACCAAAGTAAGAGCCGGGAATAGTGGTTCACACTCATAATCACAACACTTAGAAAGACCAAGGCTAGAAAATTACTTGAGCCCAGAATTTGAGACTAGCCTAGGCAACAGAGGAGACTCCATCTCAACAAAAAATAAAAAATAAAAAAATTAGACAGGCATGATAACACATGCCTATAAGTTTCAGATACTTAGGAGGCTGAAGCAGAAGGATCCCTTGAGCCCAGGAGATTAAGGCTGCTATGAGCCATGAACATGCCACTGCACTCCAGTCTTAGCAACAGGAACAAAAAAACCAAACAAACTAAAATAAGTAACAATATTAGTTGAATACTACTTAAATACTGTTTAAGTTGTGCTTCATGATAGTTGATCAGTTTGAATTTGAAGTTCAAGGTTTTTTGAGGGGAGAATAGTTTAAGTGCATTCTAACATTTTGTGTCATAGTAATTGTTTAATAAAATAATATTTGGAGCCAGGCTCGGTGGCTCAGCCTGTAATCCCATGCCTTTGGGAGGCTGAGGTGAGTGGATTGCCAGAGCTCGCGGGTTCGAGACCCGCCTGGGCAGCGAGACGTCATCTCTACAATAAATCAAAAAATTAGCCGGGCAGGATAGCACGCCTGTAATTCCAGCTACTCGGAAGGCTGAGGTGGAAGGATCACCGGAGCCCAGCAGGTCGAGGCTGCGGTGGCCGGGAGCGGCCACTGCACTCCAGTCTGGGCGACAGAGACTCCAACTCAAAAATAATAATAATAATAATATTTGGGTATAGTACTATTCTAATTCAAACAGCAAAACATAATTTATGCTTTCAGTTCTATTTTTAGAAAATTGTTTAGTCTTCACAATAATGCTATATAATATTTATATTCCATATATAGATGAGGATACTGTGCAGAAAGAACATACATGACTTGAAAAGTAAAAATCAAATTTACCTCTTTTAATCCCTGACCCAGTATTTCTTCCAATTTACTTCAATGTCCAACAAATATTTTCCAGTTGTTATTTTCATATTCTTATGGGAAGTTTCCTATGTTGTGTTCATTATCTGACCTTGAGAAAGGAGAGAAGAACATATTTTAAAATGGTTCCTGACTTGCAAGTACATTGATAAGACCAAAAAAATTAATGTTAGACTGGTAAGCTTCACCACTCAGAGTATGTTTTAATTTATGAGTCAAAACATCATCTCTTTAAAACTTACGTTAGGATGAGATTAGAAAGATGGCATAATAGAAAGTTTCGGTTTCCACTTCCCTCCACTAAAAGGTCAACTAGTAACTATTCACTAGTAACTATTCACAGTAACTATTCCCTCCATTAAAAGGTCCACTAGTAACTATTCACAGACTAGAGCATCCTTTGAAAAACTTCACTACTTGGGGGGAAAGAAACCAAAAACCTGAGACATCTGTGTGGTCCACAGAACTGAATGCAATTCAAATTTGAAGGGTAAGAAGAATGGTCTCGCTCATTCCATGCCATACCTCCTTCTCCCCCGTGTTGGCACAATACCAAATAGAGAGGATAGTCCCAAGACCATGGTCTTCCCTATAGGAAAAAAGAGATACAGAGACAGTGATCTAGGATCTCTAGCACTCTGAGATGCTTCCCAAGGAGTTTGCTATGGTCTCGCTTCATGGGGAACACTAAGAAAAAATGGCATGGCTAGCCAACCTAAAGAAAGGAGACAGAGATCATAGTGACAAATGCGTAGATCTTGGTGGTGCCTTTATGTTCCTGCCAGCTGTGGTATCAAATCACATTTACCAGTCAACCTCATACCTCTCCTGCAAATCTGAGCTGGCTGCCATCAGAAACATGGTGGGAAGTTCAACCTAACTTGAGTTCCACTAACGCTGGTCTCCATACCCAGTTGCAGAGCCCATATCAACAACTCTACCCATGCCCAGAGATGCCCATGTCCAACATTTCAGAAAAGCATAGAAGTTAGACCTACCTGTCCTGGAAAGTTAAGAAATGACTCTCTCAGCCAAAAAGACTGCTCAATGATCCTGCCTAGACAGGGAAACTCTCATCTCCAAACCGTTCAGAGAAGCAAAGGGGCTAAACAGGGTTGATACAGAAAGTCAAGCAGAGCCTCCATTTAGCCAAAAAGCTCTCCCATCAATCCCTTCCAGGCAGGAAGACTCCCACCTCTGTGCATTTTGAAGAAATATAGAGGCTAAATCTGCTTGACCTAGTAAGTCAAACAGTCACTCAAACCATCCAAAAACTCACCTCACAGCTCTGCCTTGACAGGGAAGCAATTCTAAATTGTGCATTTTTAAGGTGGGTAATGTCTGGTCTGACTCTACCCATACTAAGCACTGACTCTAACTATTTGAGAGGTTGAAATAGATGGATTGTATGAGCTCAGGAAGTCGAGGGTATGGTGAAGTGCAGTGATTGTGCCACTGCAATCCAGCCTGGGTGCCAGAGAGAGATCTGAACTCAAAAAAAAGAAAGAAAGAAAGAAAGAAAGAAAGAAAGAAAGAAAGAAAGAAAGAAAGAAAGAAAGAAAGAAAGAAAGAAAGAAAGAAGAAAGAAAGAAAGAAAGAAAGAAAGAAAGAAAGAAAGAAAGAGAAAGAAAGAAAAAGAAAATTATTGGCTGGGCACAGTGCCTCAGCCAGCAATCCCAGCACCATAGGAGGCCGAGGCGAGAAGATTGCCTGAGCCCGGGGATTTGAGACCAGCCTGGGCAACTTGGTGAGACCTTGTCTCTACAATATATCGCAAAAACTAGCCAGGCATGGTAGTGTGCATCCGTAGTTCCAGCAACTTGGAAGGCTAAGGTGGAAGATCGCCTAAACCCAGCAGGTTGAGGTTGTGGGAGTAAGACTCCAATTGAAAAAAAAAAAAGAAAATTATTAATAACAACTGTAGCTAAAATAAATTGTCAAGAGATACACATTATAACATGATGTAAATTCTGAAATTAAAACATTAAACATGGGATGGGTGGGGAGTAAAAATGTAAAGTTGTTGTATTTAATCAAAGTTAAGTTGTTAGCTAGAAATAGGCTATTATAAAATATTCTATATAAGTCATATCACAAAGTAAAAATATTCAGTAAAACACAAAATAATGATAGAAAGGAGTTAAAGCATAGCACTGCAAAAACCCATCAAACCACAAAGGAAGACACAATAGAAGAAGAAAGAAACAAAGTATCTACAAAAGAACCAAAATACAACTAAAAAATGGGGGTAGTAATTCCTTACCTATTATTAATTACCTTGAGTGTAAATTGATTCAGTTCTCCAATAAAAAGATGCAGGGTGACAGAATGGATAAAACAAACAAACAACAATAACAAAAAGAAACTCATACTGCCTACAAGAGACTCACCTCACTTTTAAGGACATACATTGACTGAACATGAAGAGATGAAAAAAATATTTCATGCAAATAAAAACTAAAAAAAAAGCTGAGTCAGCTACACTTTTATCAGACAAAATGATGTAAAATCCAAATCTATTAAAAAGGACAAGAAAGGACATTAAATAATGATAAAATGTAGATTAATTGAGACAATGTAGCAGTTGTAAATATGTACAGAGTAAATCTTCACTTAACATCATCAATAGGTTCTTGGAAACTGCTACTTTAAGTGAAATGATGTATACTGAAACTAATTTGCCATAGGCAAATTGATATAAACAAGAGTTAAGTTTTTATGGCACATTTCTTGTCACAAACACATCATCATACTGCTAAATAATGACCCCAAATACATCTAACATTAAATATCGGAGTAAATGTAACTCATACATATATTTAAGAAAGGTTAATCAAAAAGTAAGATAATTATTTTCCAATTTTTGGTGAATCAATGAGGGAAAGTGTTTAGAGTAGTGGTGGATAAAATCAGGGAATAAATGTTTGCAAAAGAAAAGTCATAAGAAGCACCTCCTACCATCACACAGTTAACAAACAATAAAAACTATGGAGTACTAGCTGTGTGGTTTCATACAGCATTATTTATTGTCATGGGTTTGCATTATTATTATATACTTTATGAACTTTTACGTTAGTGGGCATTCACTGATTCACTTATTAATTCACTTATTCATTTTTCAACCCACTTATCCTAGTTCAGTGGCCAGAGACTATTCTGGTTAACTCAGAGTACAACATGGTAGCCAACCCTGGACATTCAATCACAGGACTCACTCACACATACGCATTCATACTGGGACAACTTATGCACACCAGTAAACCTAATGTGTACATATTTGGAATGTCAGAGAAAACTAAAGAACCTGGAAAAAACTCATCAAGATGTAGAGAGATGTGCAAACTCCACACAAACAGTGGCTCCAGTCAGAAATTAATTTTTTTCCTCATTAATATTCTAACCCAATGATACTATAACAAAAACAGTGCATTTAAATATGTATCTATTTTTACAGTTAAGGGATCTGAAATGAGAGATAGATTACAAATACAAGAGTAAGGGACTTCAATATTCCTCTTTGACTATGGACATATCATCCAGGTAGAAAAGTAACAAGAAAACATTAAATTTAAACAGCATTTTAGACCAAATGAAATGGTTTAAAATGAAACAAAATATTCTGCATACAGATACAGAGTATTTCATCTAACCACAATAAAATGCATATTCCTCTCAAGTACACATAGAACATTCACAAGGATAAGTGACACTTTAGGGCTCAAAATAAACTTAAGGAAATTTTAAAAGATTGAAATTATATTAGGTATCTTTCAAAACCACAATAATATGAAAATAAAAATCAATTACATAAAAAATTTTAGAAAATTCACAAATACATTAAAATTAAACATTTCAATATGCTTCTAAACAATCAATGGGATTTTAAAAAGACATTAAAAAGGATATTTTAAAACATCTTGAGACAAGTGAAAATAGAAACATCACATACCAAAACTTAAGGTATACAGCCAAAACAGTTCTAAGAGGAAAGTTTATAGCAATAAACAGAGAGAGAAAGACAGAGAGAGAAAGAGAATGATCTCAAATAAAACAACCTAACATTATACCTCAAGGAACTAGAAAAAGCAAAGTAAACTAAGCCTAAACTTAGTAGAAGGAAGAAAATAATAAATATCAGAGAAGATGTAAGTGAACTAGAGAAATGATGCAAAGATCATGAAAACTAAGAGTTTGTTTTAAAAAACAAACAAAAT
Source organism: Carlito syrichta (assembly GCF_000164805.1). Classification (NCBI taxonomy): domain Eukaryota; kingdom Metazoa; phylum Chordata; class Mammalia; order Primates; family Tarsiidae; genus Carlito; species Carlito syrichta. Next base: position 841,094 of record NW_007246638.1, on the reverse strand, counting down.
TGACCAAACTTTAGCCAGATTAAGAAAGAAAAAAAAAAAAACAGAAGACTAAAGTACATAAAATTGGAAATAAAAGAAGAAACATTACAATTGATACTACAAAAATACCAAGAATCATAAGAGACTATTATGAACAATTACGTCAGCAAATTGAATAACCTAGAATAAATGGATAAACTCCTAGACACATACAACCTACCATGACCGAATCATCAAGAAATAAAATCTAAACAAGTCAATAATGAGTAAGTGCCAGAGACCAGCTCCAGCCGGGTTCAGGGTACCCCAAAGGTGGAGATGGTGTTGGTGATTGGGGGGAAGAAGAAAGAGACTGTACGCAATGTGTGCTATTGGGAATTACAACGGGTCTTTTATACACAAAGTCAGATGTGGGAGGGGCGTCCCCCACCCACCAGAAACCTTAATCCATGAAAACTTAATCAATGATTGCCTTTAAACCCTTTCATATGATAATCTTAAAATCCCATAACAAAGGATAACCTAATCTGTGACTGACATATTCTATAAACCTTTTTCATCCTAAGCTGATTGATTTATGCCAAGTTAAACAATTCTATAGAAGCTTAAGTATTTACTTTACAAACGAAAGTGGCCCATCCCAGAATGTTTGGAATGTGGCCCAGTCCAAAGTTCACAGTAGGCTACCTGCAAGTAACCTAGCCACATTCTTTCAACAAAATGGCTGTCTTCTAAAACTGTATTCTACAATTTACACCTTCAATAAATCCTAAGATCATGACCCAGAAGCCTGTGACCAATACTAAGGCTCTTAGATGTGACACGAGTTTGAAGTATAAGTTGTGTGAAAGCCAAAACTGCAGTTTGTGGAAGAATGGTAGCAATGAACTTCTAAAGTTATCTTGTGTTTGTCCCGATCTCAGAGTTTCTATGTTTTGAGCTCACAGGAAATTAATCTGGTTAGTGCTGAGTAGAAAGGGCGAGGATATGGGGTCAAATAGCTCCCGAACGCATCCTAGTAGTCTCGGAGTCAACGGCCCTTCCTGATCCCTAACGCTCAGTGGGCCTCCATGGCTGGCTCCCAACAAGTAAGAAGATTGAATCAGTAATAAAAAAGTTTTCTGTTGAAGAAAAGCCCAGGACCTGATAGTTGAATTCTACTAAACATAAACAAACAAACAACGACAAAAATGAATATCAATTCTCCAACTCTTTCATTCAGAATTTATGTGTTAGGAATTTAATTTCCAACATGGTAGTCTTGGGAAGTGGAGTCTTTGAGTTGATTAGGTAATTAAGAAGGGCACTTTCAGGGAACTGAATGAATTCTACCAGAAACGAGTGAGTTTGTGCATTTGTTACACTGCGTTAGTTACTATAAAAGCTGGTTTGTACAAAGTTTAGTCACCTTTTGTATATTGCCCTTTTAACAACCCAACTGTTTTCCATTCAGCTTTTCTGTCATGTTATGAGGCAAAATGAGTATTTCACCAAAAGCCTACTAGATGCAACTGCCTGGTCTTGGATTTCTCAACCTCCAGAACGATAAACCAAAATGAATCTATTTTCTTTACATATTACTCAGTCTCAGGTATTCGGTTATAGCAACAGAAACTGGACTAAGACAAATAGAAAATAATTCAAACTACTTTTTATGAATCCACAATTTCCCTGACACTAAGCCCAGATAAAAAACATTATAAGAAAAGAAAATTACAGGACAATATCCTTATTGAACATAAATGTAAAAATTCTTGAGAAGATATTAGAAAACTGTATTCAACAATACATCTAAATGCCCATCCATCATGATCAAGTGGGATTTACCCTTGGGATTCAAAGATGATTTAATCTGTGCAAATCAACAATATATGATTCAGCACCCTACAGAATGAAGAACGATACTATATGATAATTTTATTAAATTCAGAAAAACCATTTTAAAAAATTCAACATTCCTTCATGATAAAAACTCTCAACAAATCAGGCATAGAAGAAATGTACCTCACCACAATAAAGGCCATGTATCAGAAACCTGCAATTAACATTATGCTCTGTAATGAAAACCTGAAAGCCTTTCCTCTAATATCTGAAACAAGGTAATGTTGCCTACTCTTTCCACATCTATTCAACATAATATTGGAAGTCCTTGCCAGAGCAATTAATCAAGGTAAAAATAATAAAGAAAGTGAAGTAGTGAAATTGTTGCTGTCTGCTGATGACATGATCTCAGATATAGAAAACCCTACAAACTCCATGAAAGAACTAATAAACATAGTGAAGTTGCAGGATACAAAATCAACACTCAAAAATCATTAGCATTTTTATACACTAAAAACTACTTGAAAATAAAAATCAAGAGAACAATCTCAGTCACAATAGCTACAAAAAGTAAGACACGGCATTAAATTTAACCAAGGAGATGAAAGATTTGTATGCTAAAAATTATAAAATGTTGATGAAAGAAATTGAAGACACAAATAAATAGAAAAATATTCCATGTTAACAGATTAAAAATTAATATAGTTAAAATTTTCATGCTACCCAAATCAATCTAGATATAATGCATTTCCTAAAAAATGTCCAATGTCATTTTAGTAGAAATATTTTAAAAATTCCAAAATTCATATGGAATCACAAAAACACTCAAAATAGTTAAGACAATAATGAACAACAACAAAAAAAATACAAACCTGGAGGTATCACACTACTGAATTTCAAACTATACTACAAATCCTTAGTAATTAAAAGATAATTGTATTTCCAAAACAAACAAAAAGCTAAAGCAAAAAATAATGATGGCAACAAAAAAATCCATGCAAGTTGACCAATGAGACAGAATAGAGACCCCAGAAATGAAACCAAACATGTACAATCAATTTTTGACAGACGTGCCTAGAACATGTAATGGGACAAGGATAGTCTCCTCTAAAGTGGTGTTAGGAAAACTAGATATCACCATGCAGAAGAATAAACTTAGACACTTATCTCATACCATGCACAATAAACAAATGGATTAAAGAGTTAAATATAAGACTAAAAACAGGAAAAATGACTGGAAGAAACCCTAGGGGAAAAACTATACAACATTGTTCGGAGCAATTATTTCTTTTCTATTTTCAAAAATAGACAAATGGGATTACATCAAACTGAAAAGCGTCTGAGGCCTGGAGCTGTGGCTCAAGACTGTAATCCCAGTACTTTGGGAGACTGAGGTAAGAGGATTGCTTGAATTCAGGGTTTGAGACCCATCTGAGCAACTTGGCAAAATCTCATCTCTACAATAAACCAAAAAGTTTACTGGGTGTAGTAGCACATAGCTGTAGTTCCAGCTACTTGGAAGACTGAGGCAGAAGGATCTCCTGAGCCCAGCAGGTTGAGGCTGTGGTGACCATGAACTTGCCACTGCACTCTAACCTGGGCAACAGAGTGAGACTCCAACGCAAAAAATAAAAATAAAAAGCACCTGCACAGCAGACAAAGCAATGAACAGTGTGCAGAGATAACCTAAGGATTGGGAGAAAATATTTGCTCGCCATACATCCAATAAAGAGTCAATAAATGCTGCAACATAAGTGAAACTTGTACACATGCTATGTGAAAGAAGATACATATAAAAGGCCACATATTCTATGATCATATTTATAAGAAATGTCCAAAACAGATATTTGGACAGAAACTAGATAAATTACTGCCTGAGGCTAGGAGTAGGGAAACATAATACTTCCTGATATGAGATATGAGATGGTAGTGATGGCTGCATAAGCTTGTGAATATATTAAAAGCAATGGAATTGTATACCTTAAATTCTAAATTTTATAGTAATGTGAATCACATAACAATAAAAAGGAAAGGTATTGCATAAATAGTATGATTAAATTAGCTCTAGACTAAAGGGAACCCTGATTCACCCTAAGAAAACTTAACAAAAAGCTTTAGATAATGACTTAGCAAGGAGATTAGCAAATTACTTCCTTGCAAAGAAATAGTGGACATGAACAGTCATTTCAGGCTCCAAAAACCAATCAAAGCAATCAACAATATGAAAAGTGTCTATGCTTTAAAATTGCTGAATTTCAGTAAAGAAGAATGGGAAGCTGTGATGTTTTGACTTTTGACTGTTTCCTCTTCCCTTGATATTGGTACAGTGGTTCACCCAGAGTAGCACAGTTGAGTAGCAACATATCTGTTCTGCCTTCAAGTGACTCACTTGATTTTCAGTAATAGAGTGCCCAGACCCTGTAACATTACCAGAGGAAATATCTTCAGTAGAGACTGATAAATTCAGGAAAGTCAATGAGTTAGATCTATTAGCCTGAGGTTATGAGGGTTGTTGAGATATACACGCACAGCCTAGAACGAAGAGGACCAAGCTAGTAAAACATACTCTTATCCAACCCAAAAACTGAAGACATATGAAAAGAGAATCTAAAAGACCTGGCTTCAAGTAAAATCGAGAACAGTATAGTCCAAAGTTTAAATGCATAACTTTACCCAAAAGGCAGATCCATCAGCAGAGAAAATAAGCCTCACTGGCTCAAGATATTTAAGAACAACTTCTGTCCACTATTGGTTAAACATTAGATGACACAGACATGTGAAAACCCTTAGCAAGACAAGCTTAAAAATAAAAACTAGAAAATAAAACTGAAGAGAAACATCAGAGATCATGGAATGTGGAGTATACAAATTGTCACAGATTTATTCCATGAAAGCAATTAGACAAAAACAAACAAATAAAAAGCAAAAATAACAAACTTCTAAGAGGTTGGAAAGTCAGAATCCACAATTGCTGTAATATATTATCCAAAATGTTCAACTTTAAGCCAAAAAAAAACGAGACAGGAAAAATATTGGGAAAATATGGTCTCTTGTGCAGGGAGAAAAAAAAACAAGCAATGAAAATCATCTCAGAGTATATCTAGATATTGAATTTGGTAGGCAAAGACTTTTATGAAGCTACTGCAAAAATATTCAAACAACTAAAGGAAAATATGTTAAAAAGGTTAAAAGAATATAAGAATGATGAATTAACCAATAAAGAATCTCAATAAAAATACAGAATATATTTAAAAAGAACAATGTAAATTCTGAAAGGAGAGTGTGCAATAACCAAAATAAAGAATTCACTAGAGGGAATTAACAGCAGATTGAAGGTAGCACAATAAAAAATAACCGGTGAACTTGAAGAAAAATCAATAGAAATTATATCCAATCTAAGTAAAAGAGAGATGTTTTGAAAATGTATTCCCAACTTGATCTATACATTTAGTACAATTTTTATTTTAAAAAACTCATTCTGAAATTTATATAAAAAGGCATAGACTTTAGAGTAGATAAAATAATCTTCACAAGGAATAATAAAGTGGAAAGAATAATAGTCATCTATATTAAATGCTTACTATACAGTTACAGTAATTAAGAGTGTGGTATTGGCAAAGAGAAAGATAATAGATTAATAAAACAGGTTGGAGAACCTAGAAGTAGAGCCAAACAAATAAACCAAAATGGTTTTAGATAGATACAGAAAAAAAAAAGCTGTTCAATGGAACAAAGGTGAACTTTTCAACAAATGATGCTGGAGCATTAGACATCAATAAGCATCTTCTCCCCACTTTCAAACAAAACAAATAACATAAACCTCACACCTTACACAAAAATTCACTTGAAATTGATAATAGACTTATACATTTTTTATAAAACAAGATTAGTCAAAGAATTCTTACACTTAGTATCAAAACTATGACCCCTAAAATTAAAAACTGATGACTTGAACTTTATAAAAATAAATAAAAATCAGTTTGCCATTTAAAACTTTGTGAAGGGGGGCAGGGAAGACAACCAACAAGCTGGGAAAAAATATTTGCAAACTACATATCTGGAAATATCTAAAATATATAAGAACTCAATGGAAATAAAACAAATAATTCCATTTAGAAAATGGTCAAAATGTATCTTAAAAAATCTCACTGATGATGATGTACAGATGGGGAATGCACACACAAAAAGATGTTTATCATTATTAGTCATAAGGGAAATGTAAATTAAAACCACAATGAAATTCTAGTACCTACTTACTAGAATGACTAAAAAAATTTTTAAAAGTGATAACAGCAGCTGCTGTCAAAAACTTGGAGAAAATGTATCACTCATACATTGCTGGTGTGAATATAAAATGGTATGACTAATCTTTTCTTTTTTTTTTTTTTTTGAGTTGGTGTCTCACTCGGTTGCCTAGACAGGAGTGCAGTGGCTGCTCCCGGCCACCGCAGCCTCACCTGCTGGACTCCGGGCAATCCTTCCGCCTCAGCCTTCCAAATAGCCAGAATTACAGGCATGCGCTACCATGCCCGGCTGATTTTTTGATTTATTGTAGACATGAGGTCTCGCTGCCCAGGTGGGTCTCGAACCCGCTGGCTCAGGCAATCCACTTACCTCAGCCTCCCAAAGGCGCAGGATTACAGGCTGAGCCACCGAGCCCGGTTGTATGACTAATCTTAAAGACAGTTTGCAAGTTTCTTATACAATTAAACCTGCAATTACTATATGACTCAACTATTACACTCTTGGGCATTTATCCCAGTAATGAAAACTTAAGTCCACACTCCACCATATAATTAATTTTTATAGCAACTTTATTTGTAAGAATCAAAAACTGAAATCATCCAAGATGTCCTTCAGTAAGTGATTAAACAAAAACAAACTCTTTGTGGTAGATCCAAACTATAGAATATTACTCAGTAGTTATAACAATTAAACTACTAACATGTGCAACAACTAGAATGATATGCTAGGGACTTCTGCTGAGTGAAAAAGCCAATCTGAAAACATCACATACTGTATAATTCAATGTTTATATCATTTTTGAGGTAGTGTAATTTTAGAGATACTGAATGGATTCATGTTTCCAGAGACATGAATCAAGGGTGAGAGTGAGAGACAGAGAGAAATGGGTGTGGTGTAACAGGGCAGCCAAAAGTGTTCTTGTGGCGACGAGAATGTTTTGCATCTTGACTGTATTATCAATGTCAGCATCTTGGTTGTAAATTATAATATAGTTCTGTAAAATGCTACCATTAAAGGAAATTGGATATATGTATTTTCAGGGAAAACAGACTTCATTCAATTACTCCAGTCAAATCTCTAAGCAAATAAACACACACACAACAACAACAACAACAAGATTTAAGGGGGTGTGATTTACAAGAAGGTAAGAATGACAAAGGAATGAAATTTTCAAAAATAATTTTGGGATATAAATTTACAAATATAACCCATAACACAGAAAAAAATTAAACAATTAAGCAACATAAACTTTTTTTTTTTTGAGTTGGAGTGTCGCTCTGTTGCCCAGACTGGAGTGCAGTGGCTGCTCCCGGTCACCGCAGCCTCGACCTGCTGGGCTCCGGCGATCCTTCCACCTCAGCCTTCCAAGTAGCTGGAATTACAGGCATGCACTACCACGCCCAGCTGATTTTTTTTTTTTTTTTTTTTTTTTTTTTTGAGTTGGAGTCTCACTCTGTCGCCCAGACTGGAGTGCAGTGGCCGCTCCCGGCCACCGCAGCCTCGACCTGCTGGGCTCCCGCGATCCTTCCTCCTCAGCCTTCCGAGTAGCTGGAATTACAGGCATGCGCTACCACGCCCGGCTGATTTTTTTATTTATTGTAGAGATGAGGTCTCGCTGCCCAGGCGGGTCTCGAACCCGCAGGCTCAGGCAATCCACTCACCTCAGCCTCCCAAAGGCGCGGGATTACAGGCTGAGCCACCGAGCCCGGCAAGCAACATAAACTTTTTAAGGAGGTTTATATTTTGAATTTAACAATGACTGCAAAGCAGATTTTATATGTAAGTTAAAAAAACTATAGAATAACAAAAAAAAATTTTTTTTAAGTATAAGAACAATGTCTCACTATAGAAACAATATCAATAGACAGATTAAAAGTTATACAAATGAACCAAATGGTAATTCTGGAGTAGAAAATTACATTAATGGAAATACAAAAATATTAGAGGGACTCAACAGCAGTTTTAAAATGGCAGAAGAAATACTCAGTGAGTTTGAACACAGGTCAATTGAGATTATCTAGTCTAAACCACAAAAATAAAACAGAAGAATATGTGAACTGTCCCCAGGCCTGTGGGACCCCATCTAATATAATTACATATAAATATACATAAAGGAGGTCACAAAAAAGGAGAAGAGAAGGGGAAAGGTACAGAAAAAAATTTAAAGGGTGACCAAAAGCTTTAGAAATTTGAGGAAAGATATAGTAGGTATATCTAAGAAGCTCAACAAAGTACAAGTAGGATAAACTCAAAGAGACTGATACCTAGATGTGTAACAGTAAAACTGTTAAAAGCCAAGAAAGACAATCTTGAGATAGCAAAAACAAAAAAAACTCCAAAATTTATCATGCACCAATGTTTCTCAATAAAATTAACAACTGACTTCTCATCAGAAATGTAGGTGTGAAGTCAGTAAGTTGATATATTGGCAGTGATGAAATAATGATTGTAAATTTTAAAAATTATATATCCAGCACAACTATTCATCAAAAACAAAGTTAATCATTTCCAGATAAACAAAAGCAAAATAATATATTATTTATAACTAGCAAATTTGCCCTATAAGATATAATAAAGAAAGTCATTCAGGCTGAAATGAAGGGCAATTAATAGAAACTCAAAACCACAAGAAGATATAAAGAAAACTGGCGAGGATAAATACAAATGTAATTATCAAAGATAGTACATGGAACTTTTGTAACTTGTTTCTTCTCTTACTGAAAAGACAACTATTTGACTAATGGTTATAAAAACAGTTAAATTGTAAGCTCTCTGGAATTGCAATGTGTAAATATGTAATTTGTATGACAGTACAAAAAAGGGACAAAAGAGCAGTGCTATATTGAGACAAGGTTTTTGTATACCACTAGAATTAAGTTAGTATTGATTTAAGAAAATACGTTAATTCTAATTTGCCAGCCAATCAATAAGAAAATAGCTCAAAAACATATTGTTAAAAAAAGAAAAACACAAATAAGATAATTAAAATGGTGTTAGATCTTATCTCATTGACACAACAGAAGGCAGTAACAGAAGACTAGAGGATCACAAAAGATATATCTAAAACAGAAAACAAGACCAAGATGGCAATTACAAATCTTACTGTACCACTATAAATGGACTAAACTGTTTAATCAAAATGAGACATTAGAAGAGCAGATTAAATAAAACCCTATGATTAAAGTATATGCTGTCAATAAGAGAAACAGTTTTAACTCATAAATACGACTAGATTGAAAGTAAATGGAAAGAAAAAAGATATACTATGCAAATAACACACGCAGATAGTTAGACCAGCTATCCTAAGACAAAATAGACAAGACATTTTTTCTAGAAAAAAATGTATAATAGTTAAATGGTTAAACTATCAAACAGGCATGACAATTATAAAGACATACACATCTAACAACAAAGCCTCAAATACAGGATGGAAAACTGTCAGAATTGAATGATCCAAAAGTGATATTAAGAAAATAATATAATATTTTAAAATATAATACATATTTAGGAATAAACTTACTGCCACATACGACTTTAATTTTATAATTTGGTAACTGTAAAACACTGCTGAAAGAAATTAAATAAGAAGCAAATAATTGGAAAGACAAGCTATATTCATGATTTGGAAGAGTAAATGTTTTAGAATGGCAATACTCCCCCAAGTTGATGTAGAGAATCATTTCAATTTCTTTCAACATGCCAACTGCCTTTGTTTACAGAAATAGACATATTAATCCTAACTTCATATGAATATGCAAGAGACCCAGAATAAACAAAATAATCTTGGAAAGAAGAAACAAAGCTGAAGGACTCACATTTCCTGATTTCAAAACTTACTACAAAACTACAGTAACCTGTAAAGTGTGTAACTGACATACAGATATAAATATATATATCTATGGAATATAATTAGTAGTCCTCAAATAAGTCCTTGTATTATGGTCATTTGACTTCGACAAACGACTTAGATAATTCAGTGGGGGGAAATAAAGTGTTTTCAACAAATGGTGCCAGAAACACTAGATAACAAAAAAAAAAAGAAGTTGAACTCCTACCTCAAATCATATGCAAAATTTAACTCAAAGCATATTAAATAAATTTTTAAAAGTTTAAACTATAAAAGTTCAAATAAAACATAGAAGTAGATTCGGTGGGCTTGTATTACGAAATGGTTTCTTAGACATGATAACAGAAACTCACGCAACAAAAACTCACGCAACATTCTTAAAAGCTTTCTTCCAATAAAAGACATCATCAGGAAAATTAAAACACAACTCACAGAATGAAAAAAAAGCTTTTAAATCCTTTGTATTATAAGGGACTCATATCTACACTTAAAGAACTCTTAAAACTTCACAATGAAAATACATAAGTCTCCATGACTCACTCAGTAATTGGTCAAATGATTTCAATAGACATGTTTCCAAAGAAGATAGACAAATGTCAATAAGCACATGCAAATATACTCAACATACTATTCTTTGTGGAAATGCAAATCATTACTAAAATGAAATACCACTTTCTATCCCCCTAGGACAGTTAGTCAAGAAGAAGGACAATAAGAAGTGTGGTGAGAATGTGGAAAAATGTAAACACTGATACTGTGTTTTTAGGAATGCAAACTGTGTAGCCACTTGATAAAACAGTTGGGCAGTTCCTCAAAGTGTTAAACATGGAGTTACCACATGACTTTATACTTTCATTTTTAGAGATACACCCAATAGCATTGAAAACCTATTTACATGCAAAAACCTGTACCAAATGTCCATAGAAGTCTATTTTTTTAGTCATCAAGTAGAAATCAACCCAAATGTCCATAAATGAATAAGAAAAATGGCTTATCCACAAAGGAACATTATTCAGCTATAAAAATGAAGTGATTACACAGACTGCAGAATGGACAAACCTTGAGAAAATATACTAAATGAAACTAGACACAAAAAGTCATATGCTGTATTTTCCCACTTATATGAAATGTTCAAAATAAGAAACTCTATATAGATAGAAGGTAATTAATGGTTGTCGTGGAGTAGAGTAAGGGTATAAGGTTTCTTTGTGGAATGATGAAAATGTGCTGAAATTAAATAGTATTGATGATGATACAACCTTATAAATATACACTAAACTTGATACCTTAAAAATGTGACCAATATGTATGTGAATTATATCTTAATAAGGCTATTTTTAAACATGTAAATAGATTAAACAATCTAATCAAGAGAGAGTTTGTCAGATTGGATTTAAAAACAAGATCTAACTATATGTTGTCTACAAGAACCACACATTAGTTACAAATATACAAATAGTTTCAAAGTAAAGGGATGGAAAAAAATATGCCACGTAAATGGTAACCTACTGCATGGATCTGAATGTAAGGACTGCTATATAATTCTAAAAGTGAAGACTAAAGAAGAACAAGAGGTGAACTCACATGGTTAACTTACAGTCTGTAGTTATAGAACTAATACTGATGTATAACCTAGTGAGAATGCAAAATACTTCTTAACTGATTTTAAAAGCACTTTAAAAGTATAAGCCTAGTAACAGACAAAGCACACGTGTGTAATCTTCAAAATGTTCCATACAAAAGATTTACTTAAAATGTTCCATAGGGGAAGATTTATATTTTAGCCACACTATTACTTACTATACGATTGTCTTTGGGTCAATCCTTTAGTAGACTTTTCCCACATAAAATTTTTAATGAAATCATTTAGGAAGCATTTCATGAAAGTGTTATGTAGATTATAACTCTCCCTAAACTTGTATCAGCAGGAGAAATGTATTTTGAAACAGTTGCAGTATGGACGGCCAATACGTATATGTATAAGCATATGCATGTGTTTGTGCGTGTGTGTCTGTGTGTGTGTGTGTGTGTGTATATATATGTGTATATATATATATATATACACATATATATATACACACATACTAGGTGTTCTATTTGTGCTTATGAAACTCTTTACAGGAAGGCTTAAAATGTATTAAGTAACCTGCCAATGGACGCCTGTGAATTTAAGTAGAATGAGACAGTTGTACTTATTTAAGTCATAGAAAACATTCAGACAATGAAGATGGAACATAATATACTGTACTTAGTTTACAAATATGATATATTTGACCTATCTTTGGTAGATTTATGGACAGGAAGAACAGAAAAGAGAGACTGAGCACTAAATATAGGTAGAATTGTTAGGTGTCAGTATACAAACCTACTTCGGTGCCTGAGCCCTGGATCATATTTCCTAGATCAAAGTCTTATAATCTTAAGGAAGTGCCTAACTCATCAAATTTCATCTGCCCTTCCAGGGTTGTGGAAGAATTAAAATGATCTAGTATATGTAATACAACACAAAGCCTGGCCCATAGCAAATGCTTTTAAATATCAGATGTTGTTATTTCTATTGTTGTTATTTTTTTATCATTCTAGATCCATAATCCCTAATTTTAAAATGTGAAATCTAAAGGTTAAAATAAAACCAAAATATATTTTGTAAGTTTGGCATAAACTCATATGGTAGCAAAGCCTGACCTGAAGTGATATGAAACTATTTTTAGACTTATTCTCATTTTGTGTGTATTTCCATTTGTTTAGCCGTAGAAATATTAAAGTGTTCAAATACAGATACTGAGGCCCCAGACCTTACTAGGAATGTTCTAAAATATGTACTACTCTACCTTTCTAATATTTGAAAAGCTCTGAATATGAAAGTGCATTTATCTTTGAGGGTTTTAGGTAAAGACTAGCTGACCTGTATCTTGATTATAATTACCATCACCAAAGGTCGCAAAGCTAATAATCATACTTTCTTTATACACAGACAGGAGAGATTAGAAAGGACTTAGTTCTATTGGGAATTTGGTGCTACTAATAAGCAAAAGGTGAACAGTTAACACTGAATTTAATACTTCTTGCCTAACACTAGCACATTCTAATCCAAATGTCTGGAGAAGACTTAAAGATAGAAACAAAGTTACCGAGTAAAAAGAAAGAACATAAAATGGCTCCTAACAATGAACTGCATCCTTTGAAAAAAAACAGGGCTTTTTTTTTTTTTTTTTTGCAAAGATATAGTCAAATTATTTTTTTTTTACCTACCCAACTAATGATGTGACATATTAAGGAGCAGAACTGAATAGGAATTCAGTAATGTGGATTGGTGGTTGACAAAGTATACCTCAAAATTATTCCTGATTAAGAACCACTTACCTTTGAGAGTTAAAAATACAATAGATGAATCAAACAAACAAAAAATTCAGTCAAAGGTACAAGCTCAAAGATCCAGTAATCTCTTTTGCCTACTTCCAAGTTTTGAAACTCTGCAAAACAACTTTTACTTGCCCCTCAGGAGACATATGACAATGTCTGCTTAAGATTTGTAAATGTTTTACCTCTCTCTCTCTCTCTCTCTCTCTCTCTCTCTCTCTCTTCATTTGAGTCAAGGTCTCACTATTTTTCCTGGACTGGTCTGAAAACTCCTGGACTCAAGCAATCTTCCTACCTCAGCCTCCCAAGAAACTGATTTCAGGTGTGTGCCACCACACCCAGCTGAATACATTGTTTATTGTCACAACCAGAGGAAGGTGTGGTGCTAGGTCTAAATCTTATGACTTTGAGAAAGTGAATGTTTCTAAACATCCTACATGAACAAGACAATCCAACATAACAAAATGTTGATAGTACAAATTTGAGAAACCCTGCTTTAAACAAAGTGGTTAACTTAATTTTTTTTTTCAGTTGTAGTGAAAACAAATTTTTACAGTGGAAAAGACAAGTCCAAAGCCATAGTTTAGCATTCTGCTGGACATCAACTGTTTTTTCAGCTAATACCCCAATTTTATTCTTAAAATTCTTTGTTTAATTGCCTATAAATCTCTGGCTTCTCAAATGGATTTTTAACCAGTTTCTTACTGACTGTTATTCAACAAAGATGTTTTATTTACATCTTTGACATGTGTCCTTTTTATAATTGTATGTTTTGCTTTTGAATCTTTTGAAAATTATATTGTAATAACTACTTGGAGGAATGGCTGGAAGAAGGGATAGTTTTGGAAAACTTCATATTTGAAGTTAATTCATCCCTGGCTTTCACATAAAGGGTGAGATGCCATACACCGCCTTAGTCAGTGTAAGTACTTCATCAGCTTATGTGGCTTGATCTACACCAATCATTTCTGGTGCCTCAGAGATATCATGGGTAACTGGATTCTGTAGTCTTTTGGCCCCGATTGAGCTGACCGTCCTATTTAGTTAACCACCTCCTCACATGTTATGCTGTAGAGATGTCCTATACTTGAGGCAGGAGGGATACTTTTTTTCCTAACCCTAGACTGATACTCAGTTAAAAACATACACATTTTCTATATTTAGCCTTCACTTCATCTTAGTGTCCCAAGAAAAATAATTTTTGCTAAGATACAAGATTCCTTTTGCTGGGGGGAAAAAAAACTGTTTTCCCTTGTATGAACAGGTTTTGAAGCTGTCTGAAGATTTCATTGAGGTCTCCAGAGGGAGAATGTCAACACACAATAGGCCTTAATTAGAAGCCAATCTGCTGAGCTAGAAGAGCTTCTGCCACCTGGAAGCTGCAGTGATTTTACATGACAAAATTAACAAAAAGAAACCATATAAATACTTTTGGATATTTGAATCAGTGAAAAAAGCTTGATTATAGATTATATATCTATATATCTATTGATTATAGATTGTTTCAAATCCGGGTTTCATCCTATATTAGGTGTTAGACATTAGGTAAGCCATAGAAGACCTCTGAATCTCTGTTTCTTGTCTTTCAACTACTCTTACAGGGATGTTGTGAAGATACACGATAAGATCAAATGTAAATTTTTGTTCACATCTTTGATATTCATGAAAAATAGTGCTGCAAACATGGCCACACTACAGAATATAATATTTGCCATGTAACATTATAACGTGTTCAAAAAACTATATTAAATATAGAGTATACTAGGTTTACTCTCCCACTAAGAATCCCATTTCTAAGACTTGTAATTCAAATGTGTTCCTCAGAAAAGTAATGCAAAATACTATAGACTTTCCTTTTTTCTTTTAGTAAAAGATTAAATTATGAAAGCAACATCTGTAAGTTTCAAGTGACTATGGCGTATCATATCTTCCTTTATTCTAGTGAAAATCTTGTGGTGGAGAGAAAGAAAAGGAATAGAAATGAAACTAAGGACAATTCAGTTAGGTATGAATATTCCCTGCTGGAAGGTAAATTGGGAGAAAGTGCAGCTGTGCTATGTAGACTAATGTTCCTGAACCTCTCAGAAAAAGAAGTTCATGTCCTAATCTCTTAAACCTGAGAATGTCAGCTTACATTGGATACAACTACAGAAATGGAGTTCAGAATTACTTAGTGTGAGAAGGACTCAACTTGCCGTTGCTGGCTTTGAAGAAGGAGGAGGTGGGCCAGAAGCCAAGGGATGCAGGCAACCTCTAGAAGCTGACAAGAGCAAGGAAACAGATTCTCCTGAAGAAATACAGGCCAGAGGACACCTAAATTTTAGCCCATTGAGACCCAGTTTTGACTTCTGACCTGCAGAACTGTAAGATAGTAATCTTGTGTTGTTTAAGTCATCCAGTTTATGATAATTTGTTACAGCACAATAAGATGCTTATACAGTAGGGAATATTATCTTTTCATGGAATACATAAGAAAATAGAAGAGGCATATCTCATTTATTAACCCCCAGGGGTTAAAAGAGGAAGAGGAATTTGCTGTGCATAAATGACAAGGAGGTAGAGGCCTAGATGAGGGGCACCGGAGACCGAAAGTCATCAAAGGAAGTAAAGTCCCAGAGCACACATATGGGCAGAGATAAATGATACAGAGGTACATATCTTATTCACTAGTGAGGGTGGGCACATATTGTTTCATATACTGAAGTGGTAGTAGGTATTGTAGTGATTGATTCATTTGTTCATTTACTTGTCATGGATTTAAAATGGCTATGTTTCAGGCTCTGTTCAACAGAACCATTACTGAAATTAGTGGGCACCATCCTGTCCTTAGTGAGCTTATAGTCTTCTGGAATAAAAAAGATATTTGACAAATAAAACACAGTTAGATATAAAAAAACTTCAATGGTGGTATTTTTAAAAAGATGTTATAGAAAGGAATATTTACTGAGAACATAATTTAGATTGGGAGAGTCA
Source organism: Carlito syrichta (assembly GCF_000164805.1). NCBI lineage: Eukaryota > Metazoa > Chordata > Mammalia > Primates > Tarsiidae > Carlito > Carlito syrichta. Next base: position 824,869 of record NW_007246638.1, on the reverse strand, counting down.
GGAAAAGTATCTCTGAGAAAGTAGCATTGGAATTGAAACTGGAAGACTAGCAAGGCTGAGGACCCACAAGAATCTCACAGAAGGAAATAGCAAATGCAAAGACTGTGGTGGGGAAAAACTGGGACTATGGAGCGTGTATTGAGCAAGAAGGAGAATATCTAAAAATGAGTTGACTGGGCAGGCAGAGGCAAGGTCACACAGAAACTTTGGGATTTAATTCGAATACTTGTTACCCTGATTCTTGTTAATTCTAATTTCCCACATTTAAAATTTAACAACGAAATAATGAAAGCTCTAAGACAGAAGGGTTTTCAGCTTTCATCTACCCTAACTGCTGTAATTCCTAGTGAAGAAAGTAAAGTATAGAGAGAAAACCTAACTAAGTTAAAGTTGCTCAGCAGTGTTACCATGTGGATCAAGAACTAAGTCCCCTGGATTCTCTTGACCCTACCCTTCTTCACTCATGGCACTGCCAAATGCTGCAATTCTAGCAGCTCCAGAAGAGGTGGTTCCCTAACAGACAGACACAATGTCTACTGGTGGTTTTGTGATGAGCCTCTTGGCCTGGCCTCTGTCAGACGTCATAACTGCCAGGCCTCTGAGAATCAGAATGGCTCTATCTGCTAGCAGAAAAGAGCTTTCTTGAGGAGGTAAGCATCAAATTTATGCTTACATAGTGGGAGTGCATATCCTGGAACCCTCACAAAGCTTATCACCACAGGGAAAGAGTCCAAGTTAATTAGGTTCTAGTCATTTTTTTTCCATTCTAATATTTTTAGCCTTCTTAAGATTTCTCAAGGTAGAAATGTTATTGCTGACGAGAGTACTGAGAATAACAAAGAACCTACCTATTTAATTCTATTCTAGTTGATGAATAAAAATGTCTTCATTTCAAAATAAGTTTTTTTTTTATATTTGTAATTAGAGATAATTCTTAAATATTTGTAGATTGTTCTGATTTGTTGCCATTTTGTAAGCTGAGACACCTCTGTGTGAGTTGAGGCACTTTTTCCCTCCCAACTCATATATATATATATGAGTTCTTATTGTGTCATTTAGTAACGTTATGCTCCTATCTTGTATTATAGAATTCTCTGATGTTCTGGGTCTAAATGATAAAATGTAGGCTTTTAGAGCGGAAAAAGATTGAGGACAAAAAATTTTCTGCTCTATATCTGTTCTCAGTGACACAGAGTTTTGTTTGTTTGTCATCAAAAAAAAAAAAAAAAAAAGAAATGCCTGAGCAAACAAACACCAAAAAAGCATCCACCTCTGATCCCACCCCCAACATCACCGCAGTCTAGGCCTAAATGGCCTTTACCTAGGTAACAACAGTCACCTAATTTGCCTGCCTTTCAGAACAGCATTTTTCAAGGTAAGGTTTCAAGACCACCTACCTTGTACCTAATGTCAGCTCTACCATACCAGTCTCTGCATATGAGAAACAAAGGTTGAGAACCAATGCTCTAGACCTCCTCACTTTAATACAGTATGAAAACCACCACTATAATGCAGTTGCTATGGGTTCTGACAATGGAATATTATAGCCTAGGTAACTTATTCATAATATTCCAATGTAGATCCATCACACTGACCATTTGAAGTTAGACTCTTGCAAAATAAAATACTTTGGGTGAGGTGGACAAACAAGGAAGCAGTGGAACCAGTTGTAGTTCTGCCGAAGGAATCATCCTTGCCCTAAAGTATGACACATTCACAGTTCAGGTTACCTTTTTTGAAATCCTATGGTTCTCCATGGATGTAAAGATTGTATCTCCTGGGTAATAATATCAATGTTATTTGTTAGATGAGACAAAGAACAAAGCCAGGACAAAGTATACCTTCCAAACTAGCAAGATGTCCTCTCAGGTAGCACCAGTCTGCAGTAAGGGTTCAACTAACCAATTCCACAGATTCAAAAGTAGGGACGATACTCCTCGTTGTCTGATGCCCCCAAGATTTTGTGTAATAAGAGAAAACTCTTTACTGGCTTAGTTACTCTGAAGACATCCTCATTAGAAGCAAAAGTCTAATACTTATCAGTTCAATTGTTTTATTTAACTTAACAAATCAGCATCTATTAGTGTCTAATACAGTGAAATACTTTTTAGTCTTTAGATACAGAATTATAAGATCATTTCTTTTTCATTCTAATCATAATATCTGTTATTAACAAGCAAGTTGGTACATGATCTCTTTTACTTAATCCTCCAGGAGAAAGTATCACAACAAAAATTTTAAGACATGTCTTCATTAATTAAATATAATAAATGGTCACATTGTACTATTAAAAAATCATAATTATATTAAAACCATCATCATAATAACAAATAATATATACAGAGTATAAAACCAAAATTTTTTGAGAGAACTCCTGAGTCATGCCATTAGAGATGTTAAGAAACTTACCTAAAGCCACATAGCTATGAAGAAAAATTTGAACTCAAGTAGTCCAATTCTAGAGCCTAACTCCAAAACACTGCAGTTCTCCTTCACACAGGGCAAACATGGACATGTAGTGCAATGATAGCTAACTGTGAAGCCTTCTGTCATTGGCAGAAATGTCAAATGATAACTTTCTGTCTAACCTATAGCAAAATTCTAACATGGCCTCTCAGATTCCTGTCCCATGGTGTCCTTAATCTGTACAATCTCCTCCTCTTAAGTGCAGTTGGGGCTAGTAAATAGGACAAAGTATCATGCTTGTAATTAGATTACTAATCCATTGACTCTTAACTTAGTCACAAGGGGGATTTTTCTTGGCAGGCTTGACCTAATGAGGTGAGCTCCTTAAAAGAAGTTGAAGTGTCAGACTCTTGTTAGCTGTGAAGGCACGGTATACATGAGTTCAACAGCTATACTCTGAGCCTTCAGAAGAGGATACAGCCAGTTGATACCGTGATTGCAGGCTTGTGATAACCTGAGCAGTAGAGCCAAATAACTGGTGCCCGGGCTTGTGGTAATTTGTTATGTGCAATAGAAAACTACTACAGGTTGTCTTTGTCTTATTTCTTTGATTTATCACTCTGGCTCTGACCTCCTCATCTGCTCCTAACATTCTTATCCACAATCATTCAAGACCCAAATAATCCAATGTGTTTCCCTTTGCAGCCTGCCTCTGCATCTATAGCAAATCTATGTCAATAAATCTTTCCCCATTTCCTATATATTTGGCCTCTTTTTTTACTGCACCTGGCTGCCTGGTGCTGCATGTATTTTGCTAAATAGTTATGCTGTCTATGTGCTTTGGTCTTTCTGCACATCCTACTAGCTCTGTGAACAAAAGAATTACTTAAACTGGTTGTTCATTGACTATAGTAGATGCTAAGTTAGTGACCACATGCCCTGTCTGTGTTATCTCCCATAGAATCTCTAGCATGTAACACTGTGCCTAGCACATAGTAGAGGCATACAGAGTATTTGTCAAATAAATGAATGTATGTGGTATCATATAGAGGAAAATATGTAGTGGCTGAGCTAATTTACTTTTTAAGCAGCTGGAGATGCATTGATCAGATGAATCATCATCATTCCATTGCTTTTGTCCCTCCATCCTCACAGTGGCAGATATAGATGTGTCTACCCTAGATGCTTACACAGTGTTACTGAATGACAGAAATAGAGACTATCTAGGCAAGAACAGATTTATTTATGTGCAACCTTGAGTGAAGCTTCAAAACTAGCTGACATTGCATGTGAGTTTTGTTGTGAGGCATTTGTTTCTCTTTATCTCATCTAAGCACAAATCAGATGGAATGAGTGTGGTGCTCTGAATCTGTGCAAAATCAGGTGAAGTGAGCTAGCTGTTTTTAAAAAAGCAGCACAGTTTTTTTTTTATTATGCCTGTGTCAGCAATCCTGGCCACACTGGGTCTCCAGAGAATCTCAGAGGTCAGTATAAAACATCACACAGGCAGGATTTACTATTTATGCTCAGTTCTGCATCGTGTTATGGTTTCTGCCATATAGTGTGCTACACAGCTAATGCACACAGTATTCCACCTCCACTCTCCCATTTCCCAGCCTCCTGCAATATATTGTCAGTGTACACAAAGGAAAATATCATGAGTGTGTATTGGAGAGTCAGAAAATGGAACTAAATTTTCTGGGGCACTATTTGCCAAATATTGTGCCAGGCACATTATAAACATTATTTAATTTTATTCTCATATTAGCCTATTTTTAAAAAGACATGTTACTCTTGTTATACAAGGGATAAAATTGATACTTAGAGAGGACTGATTGAATTACAAATACTGAAATCAGCAGGAATTTGAACTTAGGGCTTTCAAAGTCCATACCAATGCTTGTTTATGATTTCCCATTTGTCAAAATGTATTCTGAAGCCAAGGACCTAAGTCTGAGTGAGGTGGCTGAGCTGCTGTCTGAGTACTTTAGGTGCAAAGAAGTGATTTTATTATCTAAAGTATTTGAAGAAGAGCTACTTCTCAGTGATGGTTGGAATTCACCAGGTGCACATTTCTCAAAGAAGTTGCCCTGCTTGTGAATAAAAAGTGATCAATTTCTGCCTCATTTTCAGACTGCCTAAATTCAATCCATTCTTAAGACTGAATTTAATGGCCCTGTTTCTGTGAGAACATATTCTTTCATTCGTTGATGCTAATAGAGAATGTTATTGCACTTCTATTTGTTATTTATTTTATTCTTAATTTTATTACAGTTCATTCATTCAAATGGAACAACTATTTATTGCATACTATTATAGATGTAGAAAACATAGAGAAGAATAAAACATAATAACATAATTTATGGAACAGAATGCCATTCCAAGAAATAATTATATATTATGTTAGAAATGTAAAAGTATATATATAAAAAGTATTTAAGGATTATATTGGAGCAAATGTCATATGTGACTTAACTGTCTCTGGCATTGAGGGGGCAATAGTTAGGATACTTTAATTGAGTGTTAATGGCTTAATAGAGTCTTTACTAGACAGAAAAAGAGGTAGAAAAGCATCCTGGGAAAAAATCAGAGCATGTACAAAGACTTAGAAGTGAGTGAGAGTATTTATGTTTTGTAGACTGCAAGTTATATACTGTAGGTTGAAGTACAGTGCGTGCTGGGATTTGTATGCATAGCCAACATGAGAAGATCTACCAGAACCAGGTCATCAAGGGATTTGTATACAAGTTAAAACGATTGGATTTTTTTCCCCTGAAGGTGAAGCAAGATATGACTTGTTCTCAAGTGTGTGAGTGACTGAGCAGGTTGTGTTTGAGAAAGATGATATTAGAAGGTGTAAGGAGAAAAGATTCAGGCAGAGAGAGTAATACTGAGGGCAGAGAGACGTTTTGGTGTACACTATTGATTTAAAAGATATTTTAGTAATCTCCTAAATCAGTGCCAACAGCAATAAGAGTAAAGGAGAAATTTGAAAAGTATTTATATGACTGATTTCAGAGATAAATAGTTGATGAAATAAGGGACAAAGAGAAGAAAAAAAGAAGAGGAACTTAAGGGTTCTGATTTAGGCAGCTAAGACAAATCACTTAAAGAGGAAGGCAGATTGTGAAGAACCTAAATAGATCTTACTTTTTGTCTATACTTTTAAATTATTTTAATGTAAAGTATCAATACAAGAACAAGTAATCTATGGTCATAGAGGTCAGAATGTTGGTTGCTTTCTTTCTTTTTTTTTTTTAAACCAGGATTTATTGAGAGGACAGAGAAGCTCCCACAGTGGAAGGGGACACAAAGGTGTTGCCCCTGTTGGTTGCTTTCAAAAGGGTATGGTTGGTGACTGAGATGCAGCAAAATAAGAGCTTCTGGGGATGGTGATGTTCTAATTAATCTGGTGAAAGTTCATTAAGCAGTTCACTTATAATTCTTATGCTTTCTGTATGCATTATATAATTCAATCCTATCTTTATTCAAAATAATTCCAAAACCAACACAATGGATACTTTTAAGAGTAATGTAAATACAGCTGAAGAGAGAATTAGTTAAATGGAGAGTTCAAAATATATATATATATAAAATGAAGTACAGTCTCTGCCTGCTCCTCATAGTAATCTTTCTCAGCTTTTATCCATTTTCTCTTTCACTGACTACTTCTTGTTTCTTGATTCTTGCTTCTTTCTTTTATTCTATCAATGACCTTATTTTATTTACCATACTCAGTAAAACCAAAATTTTCAAAGAAGTACATCTATCCAAAATATATGAGATTGGCGAAAATAGTAATTAAATGGTACCTGTATAGTCAGAAATAGTGGAAATATTTAAGTGTGTGTGTGTGTGTGTGTGTGTGTGTGTGTGTGTGTGTATAGCTTTACAGTTCAAGAGATGGTTTTGCCCAAACAAATCCCAAACAGAATTGATTCTATATAGACTCTCTAATAGGAAGTAAAAGAAAGTAATGCAAATTTTGTCACTTCAAAATGGTGATAATTTAAAATAGGATTAATAAGCTGAACAAGGTGACTCATGTCTATAATCCCAACACTTTGGGAGGTGAAGACAAGAGGATTGACCAAATTCAGGGGTTCAAGCCCAGCCTGGGCAATTTGACAAGACCTCATCTCTACAATAAATAAATAAAAAATAACTAGGCATGGTGGCGTGTGCTGTAGTTCCAGATACTTGGAAGGCTGAGGCAGAAGGATTGCCTCATCTCAGAAGTTAGAGGCTGCAGTAGTCATGATCATGTGACTGCATTCCAGCCTGGGTGACATAATGAGACTCCAACTCATAAAATGAAAAACATAGAATTAAATATGTTTAATACAAGATTCAGTGAAATAATACAGAAGAAAGTACACACTCATATTGTACTGTATAATTTTTATGAGATATTTTCTAATTCCAGGAACTAAATTTGGTTTCTTTGTGCATTTTATTTTATTTTTGTAATATTCAAGGTGTGCATTTGCAGGCTTGCTACATAGGCATATTGCCTGATGGTGAGGTTTGTACTTCTACTGAGCCCATCATCCAGATAGTGGACATATACCCAGTGAGCAGTTTTTCAACCCTTTCCCCCATCCCTCCCTCTCCCATTTAGGAGGGTTGCTGAACCATTTTACATTGCACCAGCATTGTATGAGTAATCCAGTCTCTCTAAATCTTCACACACACACACATATACACACATACAGAAGATACCAAAAAAGTATACACATTTTAAGGAAGGAAAAAAAAACTTTTAAAATTGTAATACTCAATATATACCAATAACAAAAGATAAATACAAATCATGTTTGACTTCTGCAATTACAATAGGTGCTCAAAGTGGTTAAGATCAGCATTCAAGCTGGGCTCGGTGGCTCAGCCTGCAATCCCACGCCTTTGGGAGGCTGAGGTGAGTGGATTGCCTGAGCCCGCAGGTTCAAGACCCGCCTGGGCAGCGAGACCTCATCTCTACAATAAATAAAAAAAAATCAGCCGGGCGTGGTAGCACATGCCTGTAATTCCAGCTACTCGGAAGGCTGAGGCGGAAGGATCGCCAGAGCGCAGCAGGTCGAGGCTGCAGTGGCCAGGAGCGGCCACTGAACTCCAGTCTGGGTGACAGAGTGAGACTCTGACTCAAAAAAACAAAACAAAACAAAGATCAGCATTCAGACACTTCTGATTATGGTGTCTGAACACTGATGGTAACCACTTTTAGCTTTGCTTGTAATTGCAAAAGTCTAACATGACTTTTATTCATCTACAATAGCAATTTAGATATATATATATTATAAATATATATTTAGATTAAAATTGTAGATATATATAATTTTAGCCATTATATATATAGTTATATATATAATTGTGTGTGTATATATATGTATCCACATATATATACATATAATTTAAGTCATTTTGATGTGTTTGCAATGATATCTTATTGTGGTTCTTATTTGTATTTACTTACCAGCTAATGATGGTAAACATTTTTATATGATTATTTGCCATCAATTAAATTTTGAAAATTTGATAAACAAGGTGCTAATAAATGTTTGGTTATATGTAGAGAAGAAATCATAAATGGCATTCCAAATATCAAAATAGAATTGACTATAAATACAAATTTGGAAGAAATAGGTCAAGATAGAGTTGTTAGTTAGATGGAAAAGACAATTTAAAAATAAGGCAAGAGAAAATATAAAGTTGGATGACAAAAGGAAGGAGAGAGGGAGGTGTTTGATAAAATCCAGAATTTAAGGGTATGAAGACTCAGAAAACTTCAAGAAGGGTGGCAGAGACAGGGTGAGCTGTCATGGAAACGCAAAAAAAGTAATGCTTTTTTGTTTGTTTGTTTGTTTTTGTTGTTGTTGTTTTGAGTCAGAGTCTCACTCAGTCGCCCAGACTGGAGTGCAGTGGCCGCTCCCGGCCACTGCAGCCTCGGCCTGCTGGGCTCCAGCGATCCTTCCGCCTCAATCTTCCAAGTAGCCGGAATTACAGGCATGCGCTACCACGCCCGGCTGATTTTT